>NW_026700715.1:0-39574 GCF_030435755.1 Ochotona princeps
TTATGCTTAGTGCCCTTTGAGTGCATTATCTAGGAATGAACCTGGTAGAGCATCCCACACAAACGAATGCTCCACATGCGGGTTTCACATGCCAACAACTCCACATTCACAGGCAACTTCAGCGCCACAGCCGTTTTCAGATAGCCCTCAATGCAAAGGCTCTAGACGCCAATATTGGTGTGAGAGCTAATTCAATCAAGGAAACACTGCATGTTGGTGAAGGGCAGATTGAAGAAGGATCAGCCGAGTGGTTCTTGTGGGAGAACAACTCCATTTGGCTCACCTACTTCACACACCATCAGGCTTCCAAGCAGCTCTCAAGGAAACTCAGTTTTCACACTCTATGCTTAGTTCCCTTTGAGTGCATTATCTAGGAATGAACCTGGTAGAGCATCCCACACAAACGAATGCTCCACATGCGGGTTTCACATGCCACCAACTCCACATTCACAGGCAACTTAAGCGCCACAACCGTTTTCAGATAGCCCTCAATGCAAAGGCTATAGACGCAAATATTGGTGTGAGAGCTAATTCAATCAAGGAAACACTGCATGTTGGTGAAGGGCATATTGAAGAAGGATCAGCCGAGTGGTTCTTGTGGGAGAACAACTCCATTTGCCTCACTAACTTCACACACCATCAGGCTTCCAAGCAGCTCTCAAGGAAACTCCGTTTTCACACTCTATGCTTAGTGCCCTTTGAGTGACTAAGACTAAAACGCAGCTTGATGAGCATCCCACACAAACGAATGCTCCACATGCGGGTTTCACATGCCACCAACTCCACATTCACAGGCAACTTCAGCGCCACAGCCGTTTTCAGATAGCCCTCAATGCAAAGGCTCTAGACGCCAATATTGGTGTGAGAGCTAATTCAATCAAGGAAACACTGCATGTTGGTGAAGGGCATATTGAAGAAGGATCAGCCGAGTGGTTCTTGTGGGAGAACAACTCCATTTGGCTCACCTACTTCACACACCATCAGGCTTCCAAGCAGCTCTCAAGGAAACTCAGTTTTCACACTCTATGCTTAGTGCCCTTTGAGTGCCTACGACTGAAATGAAGCTTGGTGAGCATCCCACACAAACGAATGCTCCACATGCGGGTTTCACATGCCACCAACTCCACATTCACAGGCAACTTCAGCGCCACAGTCGTTTTCAGATAGCCCTCAATGCAAAGGCTCTAGACGCAAATATTGGTGTGAGAGCTAATTCAATCAAGGAAACACTGCATGTTGGTGAAGGGCATATTGAAGAAGGATCAGCCGAGTGGTTCATGTGGGAGAACAACTCCATGTGGCTCACCTACTTCACACACCATCAGGCTTCCAAGCAGCTCTCAAGGAAACTCAGTTTTCACACTCTATGCTTAGTGCCCTTTGAGTGCATTATCTACGAATGAACCTGGTAGAGCATCCCACACAAACGAATGCTCCACATGCGGGTTTCACATGCCACCAACTCCACATTCACAGGCAACTTCAGCGCCACAGCCGTTTTCAGATAGCCATCAATGCAAAGGCTCTAGACGCAAATATTGGTGTGAGAGCTAATTCAATCAAGGAAACACTGCATGTTGGTGAAGGGCATATTGAAGAAGGATCAGCCGAGTGGTTCTTGTGGGAGAACAACTCCATTTGGCTCACTAACTTCACACACCATCAGGCTTCCAAGTAGCTCTCAAGGAAACTCAGTTTTCACACTCTATGCTTAGTGCCCTTTGAGTGACTAAGACTAAAATGCAGCTTGGTGAGCATTCCACACAAACGAATGCTCCACATGCGGGTTTCACATGCCACCAACTCCACATTCACAGGCAACTTCAGCGCCACAGCCGTTTTCAGATAGCCCTCAATGCAAAGGCTCTAGACGCAAATATTGGTGTGAGAGCTAATTCAATCAAGGAAGCAATGCATGTTGGTGAAGGGCATATTGAAGAAGGATCAGCCGAGTGGTTCTTGTGGGAGAACAACTCCATTTGGCTCACTAACTTCACACACCATCAGGCTTCCAAGCAGCTCTCAAGGAAACTCAGTTTTCACACTCTATGCTTAGTGCCCTTTGAGTGCATTATCTAGGAATGAACCTGGTAGAGCATCCCACACAAACGAATGCTCCACATGCGGGTTTCACATGCCAACAACTCCACATTCACAGGCAACTTCAGCGCCACAGCCGTTTTCAGATAGCCCTCAATGCAAAGGCTCTAGACGCAAATATTGGTGTGAGAGCTAATTCAATCAAGGAAACACTGCATGTTGGTGAAGGGCATATTGAAGAAGGATCAGCCGAGTGGTTCTTGTGGGAGAACAACTCCATGTGGCTCACCTACTTCACACACCATCAGGCTTCCAAGCAGCTCTCAAGGAAACTCAGTTTTCACACTCTATGCTTAGTGCCCGTTAAGTGCATTATCTAGGAATGAACCTGGTAGAGCATCCCACACAAACAAATGCTCCACATGCGGGTTTCACATGCCACCAACTCCACATTCACAGGCAACTTCAGCGCCACAGCCGTTTTCAGATAGCCCTCAATGCAAAGGCTCTAGACGCAAATATTGGTGTGAGAGCTAATTCAATCAAGGAAACACTGCATGTTGGTGAAGGGCATATTGCAGAAGGATCAGCCGAGTGGTTCTTGTGGGAGAACAACTCCATTTGGCTCACTAACTTCACACACCATCAGGCTTCCAAGCAGCTCTCAAGGAAACTCAATTTTCACACTCTATGCTTAGTGCCCTTTGAGTGCATTATCTAGGAATGAACCTGGTAGAGCATCCCACACAAACGAATGCTCCACATGCGGGTTTCACATGCCAACAACTCCACATTCACAGGCAACTTCAGCGCCACAGCCGTTTTCAGATAGCCCTCAATGCAAAGGCTCTAGACGCAAATATTGGTGTGAGAGCTAATTCAATCAAGGAAACACTGCATGATGGTGAAGGGCAGATTGAAGAAGGATCAGCTGAGTGGTTCTTGTGGGAGAACAACTCCATTTGGCTCACTAACTTCACACACCATCAGGCTTCCAAGCAGCTCTCAAGGGAAAACTCAGTTTTCACACTCTATGCTTAGTGCCCGTTAAGTGCATTATCTAGGAATGAACCTGGAAGAGCATCCCACACAAACGAATTCTCCACATGCGTGTTTCACATGCCACCAACTCCACATTCAGAGGCAACTTCAGCGCCACAGCCGTTTTCAGATAGCCCTCAATGCAAAGGCTCTAGACGCAAATATTGGTGTGAGAGCTAATTCAATCAAGGAAACACTGCATGATGGTGAAGGGCAGATTGAAGAAGGATCAGCTGAGTGGTTCTTGTGGGAGAACAACTCCATTTGGCTCACTAACTTCACACACCATCAGGCTTCCAAGCAGCTCTCAAGGAAACTCAGTTTTCACACTCTATGCTTAGTGCCCGTTAAGTGCATTATCTAGGAATGAACCTGGAAGAGCATCCCACACAAACGAATTCTCCACATGCGTGTTTCACATGCCACCAACTCCACATTCAGAGGCAACTTCAGCGCCACAGCCGTTTTCAGATAGCCCTCAATGCAAAGGCTCTAGACGCAAATATTGGTGTGAGAGCTAATTCAATCAAGGAAACACTGCATGTTGGTGAAGGGCATATTGAAGAAGGATCAGCCGAGTGGTTCTTGTGGGAGAACAACTCCATTTGCTCATTAACTTCACACACCATCAGGCTTCCAAGCAGCTCTCAAGGAAACTCAGTTTTCACACTCTATGCTTAGTGCCCTTTGAGTGCCTACGACTGAAATGAAGCTGGTAGAGCATCCCACACAAACGAATGCTCGACCTGCGGGTTTCACATGCCACCAACTCCACATTCACAGGCAACTTCAGCGCCACAGCCGTTTTCAGATAGCCCTCAATGCAAAGGCTCTAGACGCAAATATTGGTGTGAGAGCTAATTCAATCAAGGAAACACTGCATGTTGGTGAAGGGCATATTGCAGAAGGATCAGCCGAGTGGTTCTTGAGGGAGAACAACTCCATTTGGCTCATTAACTTCACACACCATCAGGCTTCCAAGCAGCTCTCAAGGAAACTCAGTTTTCACACTCTATGCTTAGTGCTCTTTGAGTGCATTATCTAGGAATGAACCTGGTAGAGCATTCCACACAAACGAATGCTCCACATGCGGGTTTCACATGCCACCAACTCCGCATTCACAGGCAACTTCAGCGCCACAACCGTTTTCAGATAGCCCTCAATGCAAAGGCTCTAGACGCAAATATTGGTGTGAGAGCTAATTCAATCAAGGAAACAATGCATGTTGGTGAAGAGCATATTGAAGAAGGATCAGCCGAGTGGTTCTTCTGGGAGAACAACTCCATTTGGCTCACCTACTTCACACACCATCAGGCTTCCAAGCAGCTCTCAAGGAAACTCAGTTTTCACACTCTATGCTTAGTGCCCTTTGAGTGCCTATGACTGAAATGAAGCTTGGTGAGCATCCCACACAAACGAATGCTCCACATGCGGGTTTCACATGCCAACAACTCCACATTCACAGGCAACTTCAACGCCACAGCCGTTTTCAGATAGCCCTCAATGCAAAGGCTCTAGACGCAAATATTGGTGTGAGAGCTAATTCAATCAAGGAAACACTGCATGTTGGTGAAGGGCATATTGAAGAAGGATCAGCCGAGTGGTTCTTGTGGGAGAACAACTCCATTTGGCTCACTAACTTCACACACCATCAGGCTTCCAGCAGCTCTCAAGGAAACTCAGTTTTCACACTCTATGCTTAGTGCCCTTTGAGTGCCTTGGACTGAAATGAAGCTTGGAGAGCATGCCACACAAACGAATGCTCCACATGCGGGTTTCACATGCCACCAACTCCACATTCACAGGCAACTTCAGCGCCACAGCCGTTTTCAGATAGCCCTCAATGCAAAGGCTCTAGACGCCAATATTGGTGTGAGAGCTAATTCAATCAAGGAAACACTGCATGTTGGTGAAGGGCATATTGAAGAAGGATCAGCCGAGTGGTTCTTGTGGGAGAACAACTCCATTTGGCTCACCTACTTCACACACCATCAGGTTTCCAAGCAGCTCTCAAGGAAACTCAGTTTTCACACTCTATGCTTAGTTCCCTTTGAGTGCCTAAGACTAAAATGCAGCTTGGTGAACATCCTACACAAACGAATGCTCCACATGCGGGTTTCACATGCCACCAACCCCACATTCACAGGCAACTTCAGCACCACAGCCGTTTTCAGATAGCCCTCAATGCAAAGGCTCTAGACGCAAATATTGGTGTGAGAGCTAATTCAATCAAGGAAACACTGCATGATGGTGAAGGGCATATTGCAGAAGGATCAGCCGGGTGGTTCTTGTGGGAGAACAACTCCATTTGGCTCACTAACTTCACACACCATCAGGCTTCCAAGCAGCTCTCAAGGAAACTCAGTTTTCACACTCTTCTTAGTGCCCTTTGAGTGCCTACGACTGAAATGAAGCTTGGTGAGCATCCCACACAAACGAATGCTCCACATGCGGGTTTCACATGCCACCAACTCCACATTCACAGGCAACTTCAGCGCCACAGCCATTTTCAGATAGCCCTCAATGCAAAGGCTCTAGACGCAAATATTGGTGTGAGAGCTAATTCAATCAAGGAAACACTGCATGTTGGTGAAGGGCATATTGAAGAAAGATCAGCCGAGTGGTTCTTGTGGGAGAACAACTCCATTTGGCTCACTAACTTCACACACCATCAGGCTTCCAAGCAGCTCTCAAGGAAACTCAGTTTTCACACTCTATGCTTAGTGCCCTTTGAGTGCATTATCTAGGAATGAACCTGGTAGAGCATCCCACACAAACGAATGCTCCACATGCGGGTTTCACATGCCACCAACTCCACATTCACAGGCAACTTCAGCGCCACAGCCGTTTTCAGATAGCCCTCAATGCAAAGGCTCTAGATGCAAATATTGGTGTGAGAGCTAATTCAATCAAGGAAACAATGCATGGTGGTGAAGGGCATATTGAAGAAGGATCAGCCGAGTGGTTCTTGTGGGAGAACAACTCCATGTGGCTCACCTACTTCACACACCATCAGGCTTCCAAGCAGCTCTCAAGGAAACTCAGTTTTCACACTCTATGCTTAGTGCCCTTTGAGTGCATTATCTAGGAATGAACCTGGTAGAGCATCCCACACAAACGAATGCTCCACATGCGGGTTTCACATGCCACCAACTCCACATTCACAGGCAACTTCAGCGCCACAGCCGTTTTCAGATAGCCCTCAATGCAAAGGCTCTAGACGCAAATATTGGTGTGAGAGCTAATTCAATCAAGGAAACACTGCATGTTGGTGAAGGGCATATTGAAGAAGGATCAGCCGAGTGGTTCTTGTGGGAGAACAACTCCATTTGGCTCACTAACTTCACACACCATCAGGCTTCCAAGCAGCTCTCAAGGAAACTCAGTTTTCACACTCTATGCTTAGTGCCCTTTGAGTGCATTATCTACGAATGAACCTGGTAGAGCATCCCACACAAACGAATGCTCCACATGCGGGTTTCACATGCCACCAACTCCACATTCACAGGCAACGTCAGCGCCACAACCGTTTTCAGTTAGCCCTCAATGCAAAGGCTCTAGACACAAATATTGGTGTGAGAGCTAATTCAATCAAGGAAACACTGCATGTTGGTGAAGGGCATATTGAAGAAGGATCAGCCGAGTGGTTCTTGTGGGAGAACAACTCCATTTGGCTCACTAACTGCACACACCATCAGGCTACCAAGCAGCTCTCAAGGAAACTCAGTTTTCACACTCTATGCTTAGTGCCCATTAAGTGCATTATCTAGGAATGAACCTGGTAGAGCATCCCACACAAACGAATGCTCCACATGCGGGTTTCACATGCCACCAACTCCACATTCACAGGCAACTTGAACGCCACAGCCGTTTTCAGATAGCCCTCAATGCAAAGGTTCTAGACGCAAATATTGGTGTGAGAGCTAATTCAATCAAGGAAACACTGCATGTTGGTGAAGGGCATATTGAAGAAGGATCAGCCGAGTGGTTCTTGTGGGAGAACAACTCCATTTGGCTCATTAACTTCACACACCATCAGGCTTCCAAGCAGCTCTCAAGGAAACTCAGTTTTCACACTCTATGCTTAGTGCCCTTTGAGTGCCTACGACTGAAATGAAGCTTGGTGAGCATCCCACACAAACGAATGCTCCACATGCGGGTTTCACATGCCACCAACTCCACATTCACAGGCAACTTCAGCGCCACAGCCGTTTTCAGATAGCCCTCAAAGCAAAGGCTCTAGACGCAAATATTGGTGTGAGAGCTAATTCAATCAAGGAAGCAATGCATGTTGGTGAAGGGCATATTGCAGAAGGATCAGCCGAGTGGTTCTTGTGGGAGAACAACTCCATTTGGCTCACTAACTTCACACACCATCAGGCTTCCAAGCAGCTCTCAAGGAAACTCAGTTTTCACACTCTATGCTTAGTGCCCTCTGAGTGCATTATCTAGGAATGAACCTGGTAGAGCATCCCACACAAACGAATGCTCCACATGCGGGTTTCACATGCCAACAACTCCACATTCACAGGCAACTTCAGCGCCACAGCCGTTTTCAGATAGCCCTCAATGCAAAGGCTCTAGACGCAAATATTGGTGTGAGAGCTAATTCAATCAAGGAAACACTGCATGTTGGTGAAGGGCATATTGAAGAAGGATCAGCCGAGTGGTTCTTGTGGGAGAACAACTCCATGTGGCTCACCTACTTCACACACCATCAGGCTTCCAAGCAGCTCTCAAGGAAACTCAGTTTTCACACTCTATGCTTAGTGCCCTTTGAGTGCATTATCTAGGAATGAACCTGGTAGAGCATCCCACACAAACGAATGCTCCACATGCGGGTTTCACATGCCACCAACTCCACATTCACAGGCAACTTGAGCGCCACAGCCGTTTTCAGATAGCCCTCAATGCAAAGGCTCTAGACACAAATATTGGTGTGAGAGCTAATTCAATCAAGGAAACACTGCATGTTGGTGAAGGGCATATTCAAGAAGGATCAGCCGAGTGGTTCTTGTTTGAGAACAACTCCATTTGGCTCACTAACTTCACACACCATCAGACTTCCAAGCAGCTCTCAAGGAAACTCAGTTTTAACACTCTATGTTCAGTGCCCTTTGAGTGTATTATAAGGAATGAACCTGGTAGAGCATCCCACACAAACGAATGCTCCACATGCGGGTTTCACATGTCACCAACTCCACATTCACAGGCAAATTCAGCGCCACAGCCGTTTTCAGATTGCCCTCAATGCAAAGGCTCTAGACGCCAATATTGGTGTGAGAGCTAATTCAATCAAGGAAACACTGCATGTTGGTGAAGGGCATATTGAAGAAGGATCAGCCCAGTGGTTCTTGTGGGAGAACAACTCCATTTGCCTCACTAACTTCACGCACCATCAGGCTTCCAAGCAGCTCTCAAGGAAACTCAGTTTTCACACTCTATGCTCAGTGCCCTTTGAGTGCATTATCTAGGAATGAACCTGGTAGAGCATCCCACACAAACGAATGCTCCACATGCGGGTTTCACATGCCACCAACTCAACATTCACAGGCAACTTCAGCGCCACAGCCGTTTTCAGATAGCCCTCAATGCAAAGGCTCTAGACGCAAATATTGGTGTGAGAGCTAATTCAATCAAGGAAACACTGCATGTTGGTGAAGGGCATATTGAAGAAGGATCAGCCGAGTGGTTCTTGTGGGAGAACAACTCCATTTGGCTCACTAACTTCACACACCATCAGGCTTCCAAGCAGCTCTCAAGGAAACTCAGTTTTCACACTCTATGCTTAGTGCCCTTTGAGTGCATTATCTAGGAATGAACCTGGTAGAGCATCCCACACAAACGAATGCTCCACATGCAGGTTTCACATGCCACCAACTCCACATTCACAGGCAACTTCAGCGCCACAGCCGTTTTCAGATAGCCCTCAATGCAAAGGCTCTAGACGCAAATATTGGTGTGAGAGCTAATTCAATCAAGGAAACACTGCATGATGGTGAAGGGCATATTGAAGAAGGATCAGCCGAGTGGTTCTTGTGGGAGAACAACTCCATTTGGCTCACTAACTTCACACATCATCAGGCTTCCAAGCAGCTCTCAAGGAAACTCAGTTTTCACACTCTATGCTTAGTGCCCTTTGAGTGCCTTGGACTGAAATGAAGCTTGGAGAGCATGCCACACAAACGAATGCTCCACATGCGGGTTTCACATGCCACCAACCCCACATTCACAGGCAACTTCAGCACCAAAGCCGTTTTCATACAGCCCTCAATGCAAAGCTCTAGACGCAAATATTGGTGTGAGAGCTAATTCAATCAAGGAAACACTGCATGTTGGTGAAGGGCATATTGCAGAAGGATCAGCCAAGTGATTCTTGTGGGAGAACAACTCCATTTGGCTCACTAACTTCACACACCATCAGGCTTCCAAGCAGCTCTCAAGGAAACTCAGTTTTCACACTCTATGCTTAGTGCCCTTTGAGTGCATTATCTAGGAATGAACCTGGTAGAGCATCCCACACAAACGAATGCTCCACATGCGGGTTTCACATGCCAACAACTCCACATTCACAGGCAACTTCAGCGCCACAGCCGTTTTCAGATAGCCCTCAATGCAAAGGCTCTAGACGCAAATATTGGTGTGAGAGCTAATTCAATCAAGGAAACACTGCATGTTGGTGAAGGGCAGATTGAAGAAGGATCAGCCGAGTGGTTCTTGTGGGAGAACAACTCCATTTGGCTCACCTACTTCACACACCATCAGGCTTCCAAGCAGCTCTCAAGGAAACTCAGTTTTCACACTCTATGCTTAGTTCCCTTTGAGTGCATTATCTAGGAATGAACCTGGTAGAGCATCCCACACAAACGAATGCTCCACATGCGGGTTTCACATGCCACCAACTCCACATTCACAGGCAACTTAAGCGCCACAACCGTTTTCAGATAGCCCTCAATGCAAAGGCTCTAGACGCAAATATTGGTGTGAGAGCTAATTCAATCAAGGAAACACTGCATGTTGGTGAAGGGCATATTGAAGAAGGATCAGCCGAGTGGTTCTTGTGGGAGAACAACTCCATTTGCCTCACTAACTTCACACACCATCAGGCTTCCAAGCAGCTCTCAAGGAAACTCCGTTTTCACACTCTATGCTTAGTGCCCTTTGAGTGACTAAGACTAAAACGCAGCTTGATGAGCATCCCACACAAACGAATGCTCACATGCGGGTTTCACATGCCACCAACTCCACATTCACAGGCAACTTCAGCGCCACAGCCGTTTTCAGATAGCCCTCAATGCAAAGGCTCTAGACGCCAATATTGGTGTGAGAGCTAATTCAATCAAGGAAACACTGCATGTTGGTGAAGGGCATATTGAAGAAGGATCAGCCGAGTGGTTCTTGTGGGAGAACAACTCCATTTGGCTCACCTACTTCACACACCATCAGGCTTCCAAGCAGCTCTCAAGGAAACTCAGTTTTCACACTCTATGCTTAGTGCCCTTTGAGTGCCTACGACTGAAATGAAGCTTGGTGAGCATCCCACACAAACGAATGCTCCACATGCGGGTTTCACATGCCACCAACTCCACATTCACAGGCAACTTCAGCGCCACAGTCGTTTTCAGATAGCCCTCAATGCAAAGGCTCTAGACGCAAATATTGGTGTGAGAGCTAATTCAATCAAGGAAACACTGCATGTTGGTGAAGGGCATATTGAAGAAGGATCAGCCGAGTGGTTCATGTGGGAGAACAACTCCATGTGGCTCACCTACTTCACACACCATCAGGCTTCCAAGCAGCTCTCAAGGAAACTCAGTTTTCACACTCTATGCTTAGTGCCCTTTGAGTGCATTATCTACGAATGAACCTGGTAGAGCATCCCACACAAACGAATGCTCCACATGCGGGTTTCACATGCCACCAACTCCACATTCACAGGCAACTTCAGCGCCACAGCCGTTTTCAGATAGCCATCAATGCAAAGGCTCTAGACGCAAATATTGGTGTGAGAGCTAATTCAATCAAGGAAACACTGCATGTTGGTGAAGGGCATATTGAAGAAGGATCAGCCGAGTGGTTCTTGTGGGAGAACAACTCCATTTGGCTCACTAACTTCACACACCATCAGGCTTCCAAGTAGCTCTCAAGGAAACTCAGTTTTCACACTCTATGCTTAGTGCCCTTTGAGTGACTAAGACTAAAATGCAGCTTGGTGAGCATTCCACACAAACGAATGCTCCACATGCGGGTTTCACATGCCACCAACTCCACATTCACAGGCAACTTCAGCGCCACAGCCGTTTTCAGATAGCCCTCAATGCAAAGGCTCTAGACGCAAATATTGGTGTGAGAGCTAATTCAATCAAGGAAGCAATGCATGTTGGTGAAGGGCATATTGAAGAAGGATCAGCCGAGTGGTTCTTGTGGGAGAACAACTCCATTTGGCTCACTAACTTCACACACCATCAGGCTTCCAAGCAGCTCTCAAGGAAACTCAGTTTTCACACTCTATGCTTAGTGCCCTTTGAGTGCATTATCTAGGAATGAACCTGGTAGAGCATCCCACACAAACGAATGCTCCACATGCGGGTTTCACATGCCAACAACTCCACATTCACAGGCAACTTCAGCGCCACAGCCGTTTTCAGATAGCCCTCAATGCAAAGGCTCTAGACGCAAATATTGGTGTGAGAGCTAATTCAATCAAGGAAACACTGCATGTTGGTGAAGGGCATATTGAAGAAGGATCAGCCGAGTGGTTCTTGTGGGAGAACAACTCCATGTGGCTCACCTACTTCACACACCATCAGGCTTCCAAGCAGCTCTCAAGGAAACTCAGTTTTCACACTCTATGCTTAGTGCCCTTTGAGTGCATTATCTAGGAATGAACCTGGTAGAGCATCCCACACAAACAAATGCTCCACATGCGGGTTTCACATGCCACCAACTCCACATTCACAGGCAACTTCAGCGCCACAGCCGTTTTCAGATAGCCCTCAATGCAAAGGCTCTAGACGCAAATATTGGTGTGAGAGCTAATTCAATCAAGGAAACACTGCATGTTGGTGAAGGGCATATTGAAGAAGGATCAGCCGAGTGGTTCTTGTGGGAGAACAACTCCATTTGGCTCACTAACTTCACACACCATCAGGCTTCCAAGCAGCTCTCAAGGAAACTCAGTTTTCACACTCTATGCTTAGTGCCCTTTGAGTGCATTATCTAGGAATGAACCTGGTAGAGCATCCCACACAAACGAATGCTCCACATGCGGGTTTCACATGCCAACAACTCCACATTCACAGGCAACTTCAGCGCCACAGCCGTTTTCAGATAGCCCTCAATGCAAAGGCTCTAGACGCAAATATTGGTGTGAGAGCTAATTCAATCAAGGAAACACTGCATGATGGTGAAGGGCAGATTGAAGAAGGATCAGCTGAGTGGTTCTTGTGGGAGAACAACTCCATTTGGCTCACTAACTTCACACACCATCAGGCTTCCAAGCAGCTCTCAAGG
The DNA here is from genome assembly GCF_030435755.1 of Ochotona princeps. NCBI lineage: Eukaryota > Metazoa > Chordata > Mammalia > Lagomorpha > Ochotonidae > Ochotona > Ochotona princeps. The sequence goes on from NW_026700715.1 coordinate 12,595, forward strand.
AAACTCAGTTTTCACACTCTATGCTTAGTGCCCGTTAAGTGCATTATCTAGGAATGAACCTGGAAGAGCATCCCACACAAACGAATTCTCCACATGCGTGTTTCACATGCCACCAACTCCACATTCAGAGGCAACTTCAGCGCCACAGCCGTTTTCAGATAGCCCTCAATGCAAAGGCTCTAGACGCAAATATTGGTGTGAGAGCTAATTCAATCAAGGAAACACTGCATGTTGGTGAAGGGCATATTGAAGAAGGATCAGCCGAGTGGTTCTTGTGGGAGAACAACTCCATTTGGCTCATTAACTTCACACACCATCAGGCTTCCAAGCAGCTCTCAAGGAAACTCAGTTTTCACACTCTATGCTTAGTGCCCTTTGAGTGCCTACGACTGAAATGAAGCTGGTAGAGCATCCCACACAAACGAATGCTCGACCTGCGGATTTCACATGCCACCAACTCCACATTCACAGGCAACTTCAGCGCCACAGCCGTTTTCAGATAGCCCTCAATGCAAAGGCTCTAGACGCAAATATTGGTGTGAGAGCTAATTCAATCAAGGAAACAATGCATGTTGGTGAAGGGCATATTGAAGAAGAATCAGCTGAGTGGTTCTTGTGGGAGAACAACTCCATTTGGCTCACTAACTTCACACACCATCAGGCTTCCAAGCAGCTCTCAAGGAAACTCAGTTTTCACACTCTATGCTTAGTGCCCTTTGAGTGCATTATCTAGGAATGAACCTGGTAGAGCATCCCACACAAACGAATGCTCCACATGCGGGTTTCACATGCCACCAACTCCACATTCACAGGCAACTTCAGCGCCACAGCCGTTTTCAGATAGCCCTCAATGCAAAGGCTCTAGACGCAAATATTGGTGTGAGAGCTAATTCAATCAAGGAAACACTGCATGTTGGTGAAGGGCATATTGCAGAAGGATCAGCCGAGTGGTTCTTGTGGGAGAACAACTCCATTTGGCTCACTAACTTCACACACCATCAGGCTTCCAAGTAGCTCTCAAGGAAACTCAGTTTTCACACTCTATGCTTAGTGCCCTTTGAGTGACTAAGACTAAAATGCAGCTTGGTGAACATCCCACACAAACGAATGCTCCACATGCGGGTTTCACACGCCACCAACTCCACATTCACAGGCAACTTCAGCACCACAGCCGTTTTCAGATAGCCCTCAATGCAAAGGCTCTAGACGCAAATATTGGTGTGAGAGCTAATTCAATCAAGGAAACACTGCATGTTGGTGAAGGGCATATTGAAGAAGGATCAGCCGAGTGGTTCTTGTGGGAGAACAACTCCATTTGGCTCATTAACTTCACACACCATCAGGCTTCCAAGCAGCTCTCAAGGAAACTCAGTTTTCACACTCTATGCTTAGTGCTCTTTGAGTGCATTATCTAGGAATGAACCTGGTAGAGCATTCCACACAAACGAATGCTCCACATGCGGGTTTCACATGCCACCAACTCCGCATTCACAGGCAACTTCAGCGCCACAACCGTTTTCAGATAGCCCTCAATGCAAAGGCTCTAGACGCAAATTTTGGTGTGAGAGCTAATTCAATCAAGGAAACAATGCATGTTGGTGAAGAGCATATTGAAGAAGGATCAGCCGAGTGGTTCTTCTGGGAGAACAACTCCATTTGGCTCACCTACTTCACACACCATCAGGCTTTCAAGCAGCTCTCAAGGAAACTCAGTTTTCACACTCTATGCTTAGTGCCCTTTGAGTGCTTACGACTGAAATGAAGCTTGGTGAGCATCCCACACAAACGAATGCTCCACATGCGGGTTTCACATGCCAACAACTCCACATTCACAGGCAACTTCAACGCCACAGCCGTTTTCAGATAGCCCTCAATGCAAAGGCTCTAGACGCAAATATTGGTGTGAGAGCTAATTCAATCAAGGAAACACTGCATGTTGGTGAAGGGCATATTGAAGAAGGATCAGCCGAGTGGTTCTTGTGGGAGAACAACTCCATTTGGCTCACTAACTTCACACACCATCAGGCTTCCCAGCAGCTCTCAAGGAAACTCAGTTTTCACACTCTATGCTTAGTGCCCTTTGAGTGCCTTGGACTGAAATGAAGCTTGGAGAGCATGCCACACAAACGAATGCTCCACATGCGGGTTTCACATGCCACCAACTCCACATTCACAGGCAACTTCAGCGCCACAGCCGTTTTCAGATAGCCCTCAATGCAAAGGCTCTAGACGCCAATATTGGTGTGAGAGCTAATTCAATCAAGGAAACACTGCATGTTGGTGAAGGGCATATTGAAGAAGGATCAGCCGAGTGGTTCTTGTGGGAGAACAACTCCATTTGGCTCACCTACTTCACACACCATCAGGTTTCCAAGCAGCTCTCAAGGAAACTCAGTTTTCACACTCTATGCTTAGTTCCCTTTGAGTGCCTAAGACTAAAATGCAGCTTGGTGAACATCCTACACAAACGAATGCTCCACATGCGGGTTTCACATGCCACCAACCCCACATTCACAGGCAACTTCAGCACCACAGCCGTTTTCAGATAGCCCTCAATGCAAAGGCTCTAGACGCAAATATTGGTGTGAGAGCTAATTCAATCAAGGAAACACTGCATGATGGTGAAGGGCATATTGCAGAAGGATCAGCCGGGTGATTCTTGTGGGAGAACAACTCCATTTGGCTCACTAACTTCACACACCATCAGGCTTCCAAGCAGCTCTCAAGGAAACTCAGTTTTCACACTCTATGCTTAGTGCCCTTTGAGTGCCTACGACTGAAATGAAGCTTGGTGAGCATCCCACACAAACGAATGCTCCACATGCGGGTTTCACATGCCACCAACTCCACATTCACAGGCAACTTCAGCGCCACAGCCATTTTCAGATAGCCCTCAATGCAAAGGCTCTAGACGCAAATATTGGTGTGAGAGCTAATTCAATCAAGGAAACACTGCATGTTGGTGAAGGGCATATTGAAGAAAGATCAGCCGAGTGGTTCTTGTGGGAGAACAACTCCATTTGGCTCACTAACTTCACACACCATCAGGCTTCCAAGCAGCTCTCAAGGAAACTCAGTTTTCACACTCTATGCTTAGTGCCCTTTGAGTGCATTATCTAGGAATGAACCTGGTAGAGCATCCCACACAAACGAATGCTCCACATGCGGGTTTCACATGCCACCAACTCCACATTCACAGGCAACTTCAGCGCCACAGCCGTTTTCAGATAGCCCTCAATGCAAAGGCTCTAGACGCAAATATTGGTGTGAGAGCTAATTCAATCAAGGAAACACTGCATGTTGGTGAAGGGCATATTGAAGAAGGATCAGCCGAGTGGTTCTTGTGGGAGAACAACTCCATTTGGCTCACTAACTTCACACACCATCAGGCTTCCAAGCAGCTCTCAAGGAAACTCAGTTTTCACACTCTATGCTTAGTGCCCTTTGAGTGCATTATCTACGAATGAACCTGGTAGAGCATCCCACACAAACGAATGCTCCACATGCGGGTTTCACATGCCACCAACTCCACATTCACAGGCAACGTCAGCGCCACAACCGTTTTCAGTTAGCCCTCAATGCAAAGGCTCTAGACACAAATATTGGTGTGAGAGCTAATTCAATCAAGGAAACACTGCATGTTGGTGAAGGGCATATTGAAGAAGGATCAGCCGAGTGGTTCTTGTGGGAGAACAACTCCATTTGGCTCACTAACTGCACACACCATCAGGCTTCCAAGCAGCTCTCAAGGAAACTCAGTTTTCACACTCTATGCTTAGTGCCCTTTGAGTGCCTACGACTGAAATGAAGCTTGGTGAGCATCCCACACAAACGAATGCTCCACATGCGGGTTTCACATGCCACCAACTCCACATTCACAGGCAACTTCAGCGCCACAGCCGTTTTCAGATAGCCCTCAATGCAAAGGCTCTAGACGCAAATATTGGTGTGAGAGCTAATTCAATCAAGGAAGCAATGCATGTTGGTGAAGGGCATATTGCAGAAGGATCAGCCGAGTGGTTCTTGTGGGAGAACAACTCCATTTGGCTCACTAACTTCACACACCATCAGGCTTCCAAGCAGCTCTCAAGGAAACTCAGTTTTCACACTCTATGCTTAGTGCCCTCTGAGTGCATTATCTAGGAATGAACCTGGTAGAGCATCCCACACAAACGAATGCTCCACATGCGGGTTTCACATGCCACCAACTCCCACATTCACAGGCAACTGCAGCGCCACAGCCGTTTTCAGATAGCCCTCAATGCAAAGGCTCTAGACGCAAATATTGGTGTGAGAGCTAATTCAATCAAGGAAACACTGCATGTTGGTGAAGGGCATATTGAAGAAGGATCAGCCGAGTGGTTCTTGTGGGAGAACAACTCCATGTGGCTCACCTACTTCACACACCATCAGGCCTTCCAAGCAGCTCTCAAGGAAACTCAGTTTTCACACTCTATGCTTAGTGCCCTTTGAGTGCATTATCTAGGAATGAACCTGGTAGAGCATCCCACACAAACAAATGCTCCACATGCGGGTTTCACATGCCACCAACTCCACATTCACAGGCAACTTCAGCGCCACAGCCGTTTTCAGATAGCCCTCAATGCAAAGGCTCTAGACGCAAATATTGGTGAGAGAGCTAATTCAATCAAGGAAACACTGCATGTTGGTGAAGGGCATATTGCAGAAGGATCAGCCGAGTGGTTCTTGTGGGAGAACAACTCCATTTGGCTCACTAACTCTCACACACCATCAGGCTTCCAAGCAGCTCTCAAGGAAACTCAGTTTTCACACTCTATGCTTAGTGCCCTTTGAGTGCATTATCTAGGAATGATCCTGGTAGAGCATCCCACACAAACGAATGCTCCACATGCGGGTTTCACATGCCAACAACTCCACATTCACAGGCAACTTCAGCGCCACAGCCGTTTTCAGATAGCCCTCAATGCAAAGGCTCTAGACGCAAATATTGGTGTGAGAGCTAATTCAATCAAGGAAACACTGCATGTTGGTGAAGGGCATATTGAAGAAGGATCAGCCGAGTGGTTCTTGTGGGAGAACAACTCCATTTGGCTCATTAACTTCACACACCATTCAGGCTTCCAAGCAGCTCTCAAGGAAAACTCAGTTTGCACACTCTATGCTTAGTGCCCGTTAAGTGCATTATCTAGGAATGAACCTGGTAGAGCATTCCACACAAACGAATGCTCCACATGCGGGTTTCACATGCCACCAACTCCGCATTCACAGGCAACTTCAGCGCCACAAACCGTTTTCAGATAGCCCTCAATGCAAAGGCTCTAGACGCAAATATTGGTGTGAGAGCTAATTCAATCAAGGAAACAATGCATGTTGGTGAAGAGCATATTGAAGAAGGATCAGCCGAGTGGTTCTTCTGGGAGAACAACTCCATTTGGCTCACCTACTTCACACACCATCAGGCTTTCAAGCAGCTCTCAAGGAAACTCAGTTTCCACACTCTATGCTTAGTGCCCTTTGAGTGCCTACGACTGAAATGAAGCTTGGTGAGCATCCCACACAAACGAATGCTCCACATGCGGGTTTCACATGCCCAACAACTCCACATTCACAGGCAACTTCAGCGCCCACAGCCGTTTTCAGATAGCCCCTCAATGCAAAGGCTCTAGACGCAAATATTGGTGTGAGAGCTAATTCAATCAAGGAAACACTGCATGTTGGTGAAGGGCATATTGAAGAAGGATCAGCCGAGTGGTTCTTGTGGGAGAGAACAACTCCATTTGGCTCACTAACTTCACACACCATCAGGCTTCCCAGCAGCTCTCAAGGAAACTCAGTTCTCACACTCTATGCTTAGTGCCCTTTGAGTGCCTTGGACTGAAATGAAGCTTGGAGAGCATCCCACACAAACGAATGCTCCACATGCGGGTTTCACATGCCACCCAACTCCACATTCACAGGCAACTTCAGCGCCACAGCCTTTTTCAGATAGCCCTCAATGCAAAGGCTCTAGACGCAAATATTGGTGTGAGAGCTAATTCAATCAAGGAAACACTGCATGTTGGTGAAGGGCATATTGAAGAAGGATCAGCCGAGTGGTTCTTGTGGGAGAACAACTCCATTTGGCTCACCTACTTCACACACCATCAGGTTTCCAAGCAGCTCTCAAGGAAACTCAGTTTTCACACTCTATGCTTAGTTCCCTTTGAGTGCCTAAGACTAAAATGCAGCTTGGTGAACATCCTACACAAACGAATGCTCCACATGCGGGTTTCACATGCCACCAACCCCACATTCACAGGCAACTTCAGCACCACAGCCGTTTTCAGATAGCCCTCAATGCAAAGGCTCTAGACGCAAATATTGGTGTGAGAGCTAATTCAATCAAGGAAACACTGCATGATGGTGAAGGGCATATTGCAGAAGGATCAGCCGGGTGGTTCTTGTGGGAGAACAACTCCATTTGGCTCACTAACTTCACACACCATCAGGCTTCCAAGCAGCTCTCAAGGAAACTCAGTTTTCACACTCTATGCTTAGTGCCCGTTAAGTGCACTATCTAGGAATGAACCTGGTAGAGCATCCCACACAAACGAATGCTCCACATGCGGGTTTCACATGCCACCAACTCCACATTCACAGGCAACTTCAACGCCACAGCCGTTTTCAGATAGCCCTCAATGCAAAGGCTCTAGACGCAAATATTGGTGTGAGAGCTAATTCAATCAAGGAAACACTGCATGTTGGTGAAGGGCATATTGAAGAAGGATCAGCCGAGTGGTTCTTGTGGGAGAACAACTCCATTTGGCTCATTAACTTCACACACCATCAGGCTTCCAAGCAGCTCTCAAGGAAACTCAGCTTTCACACTCTATGCTTAGTGCCCTTTGAGTGCCTACGACTGAAATGAAGCTTGGTGAGCATCCCACACAAACGAATGCTCCACATGCGGGTTTCACATGCCACCAACTCCACATTCACAGGCAACTTCAGCGCCACAGCCGTTTTCAGATAGCCCTCAATGCAAAGGCTCTAGACGCAAATATTGGTGTGAGAGCTAATTCAATCAAGGAAACACTGCATGTTGGTGAAGGGCATATTGAAGAAGGATCAGCCAAGTGGTTCTTGTGGGAGAACAACTCCATTTGGCTCACTAACTTCACACACCATCAGGCTTCCAAGCAGCTCTCAAGGAAACTCAGTTTTCACACTCTATGCTTAGTGCCCTTTGAGTGCATTATCTACGAATGAACCTGGTAGAGCATCCCACACAAACGAATGCTCCACATGCGGGTTTCACATGCCACCAACTCCACATTCACAGACAACTTCAGCGCCACAGCCATTTTCAGATAGCCCTCAATGCAAAGGCTCTAGACGCAAATATTGGTGTGAGAGCTAATTCAATCAAGGAAACACTGCATGTTGGTGAAGGGCATATTGAAGAAGGATCAGCCGAGTGGTTCTTGTGGGAGAACAACTCCATTTGGCTCACTAACTTCACACACCATCAGGCTTCCAAGTAGCTCTCAAGGAAACTCAGTTTTCACACTCTATGCTTAGTGTCCTTTGTGTGACTAAGACTAAAATGCAGCTTGGTGAGCATCCCACACAAACGAATGCTCCACATGCGGGTTTCACATGCCACCAACTCCACATTCACAGGCAACTTCAGCGCCACAGCCGTTTACAGATAGCCCTCAATGCAAAGGCTCTAGACGCAAATATTGGTGTGAGAGCTAGTTCAATCAAGGAAACAATGCATGTTGGTGAAGGGCATATTGAAGAAGAATCAGCCGAGTGGTTCTTGTGGGAGAACAACTCCATTTGGCTCACTAACTTCACACACCATCAGGCTTCCAAGCAGCTCTCACGGAAACTCAGTTTTCACACTCTATGCTTAGTGCCCTTTGAGTGCATTAACTAGAAATGAATCTGGTAGAGCATCCCACACAAACGAATGCTCCACATGCGGGTTTCACATGCCACCAACTCCACATTCACAGGCAACGTCAGCGCCACAACCGTTTTCAGATAGCCCTCAATGCAAAGGCTCTAGACGCAAATATTGGTGTGAGAGCTAATTCAATCAAGGAAACAATGCATGTTGGTGAAGAGCATATTGAAGAAGGATCAGCCGAGTGGTTCTTGTGGGAGAACAACTCCATTTGGCTCACCGACTTCACACACCATCAGGCTTTCAAGCAGCTGTCAAGGAAACTCAGTTTTCACACTCTATGCTTAGTGCCCTTTGAGTGCCTACGACTGAAATGAAGCTTGGTGAGCATCCCACACAAACGAATGCTCCACATGCGGGTTTCACATGCCAACAACTCCACATTCACAGGCAACTTCAGCGCCACAGCCATTTTCAGATAGCCCTCAATGCAAAGGCTCTAGACGCAAATATTGGTGTGAGAGCTAATTCAATCAAGGAAACACTGCATGTTGGTGAAGGGCATATTGAAGAAGGATCAGCCGAGTGGTTCTTGTGGGAGAACAACTCCATTTGGCTCACTAACTTCACACACCATCAGGCTTCCAAGCAGCTCTCAAGGAAACTCAGTTTTCACACTCTATGCTTAGTGCCCTTTGAGTGCATTATCTAGGAATGAACCTGGTAGAGCATCCCACACAAACGAATGCTCCACATGCGGGTTTCACATGCCACCAACTCCACATTCACAGGCAACTTCAGCGCCACAGCCGTTTTCAGATAGCCCTCAATGCAAAGGCTCTAGACGCAAATATTGGTGTGAGAGCTAATTCAATCAAGGAAACACTGCATGTTGGTGAAGGGCATATTGAAGAAGGATCAGCCGAGTGGTTCTTGTGGGAGAACAACTCCATGTGGCTCACCTACTTCACACACCATCAGGCTTCCAAGCAGCTCTCAAGGAAACTCAGTTTTCACACTCTATGCTTAGTGCCCTTTGAGTGCATTATCTAGGAATGAACCTGGTAGAGCATCCCACACAAACGAATGCTCCACATGCCGGTTTCACATGCCACCAACTCCACATTCACAGGCAACTTCAGCGCCACAGCCGTTTTCAGATAGCCCTCAATGCAAAGGCTCTAGATGCAAATATTGGTGTGAGAGCTAATTCAATCAAGGAAACACTGCATGTTGGTGAAGGGCATATTGAAGAAGGATCAGCCAAGTGGTTCTTGTGGGAGAACAACTCCATTTGGCTCACTAACTTCACACACCATCAGGCTTCCAAGCAGCTCTCAAGGAAACTCAGTTTTCACACTCTATGCTTAGTGCCCTTTGAGTGCATTATCTACGAATGAACCTGGTAGAGCATCCCACACAAACGAATGCTCCACATGCGGGTTTCACATGCCACCAACTCCACATTCACAGGCAACTTCAGCGCCACAGCCGTTTCCAGATAGCCATCAATGCAAAGGCTCTAGACGCCAATATTGTTGTGAGAGCTAATTCAATCAAGGAAACACTGCATGTTGGTGAAGGGCATATTGAAGAAGGATCAGCCGAGTGGTTCTTGTGGGAGAACAACTCCATTTGGCTCACTAACTTCACACACCATCAGGCTTCCAAGTAGCTCTCAAGGAAACTCAGTTTTCACACTCTATGCTTAGTGCCCTTTGAGTGCCTAGGACTAAAATGCAGCTTGGTGAGCATCCCACACAAACGAATGCTCCACATGCGGGTTTCACATGCCACCAACTCCACATTCACAGGCAACTTCAGCGCCACAGCCGTTTACAGATAGCCCTCAATGCAAAGGCTCTAGACGCAAATATTGGTGTGAGAGCTAGTTCAATCAAGGAAACAATGCATGTTGGTGAAGGGCATATTGAAGAAGAATCAGCCGAGTGGTTCTTGTGGGAGAACAACTCCATTTGGCTCACTAACTTCACACACCATCAGGCTTCCAAGCAACTCTCACGGAAACTCAGTTTTCACACTCTATGCTTAGTGCCCTTTGAGTGCATTAACTAGAAATGAATCTGGTAGAGCATCCCACACAAACGAATGCTCCACATGCGGGTTTCACATGCCACCAACTCCACATTCACAGGCAACGTCAGCGCCACAGCCGTTTTCAGATAGCCCTCAATGCAAAGGCTCTAGACGCCAATATTGGTGTGAGAGCTAATTCAATCAAGGAAACACTGCATGTTGGTGAAGGGCATATTGCAGAAGGATCAGCCGAGTGGTTCTTGTGGGAGAACAACTCCATTTGGCTCATTAACTTCACACACCATCAGGTTTCCAAGCAGCTCTCAAGGAAACTCAGTTTTCACACTCTATGCTTAGTGCTCTTTGAGTGCATTATCTAGGAATGAACCTGGTAGAGCATTCCACACAAACAAATGCTCCACATGCGGGTTTCACATGCCACCAACTCCGCATTCACAGGCAACTTCAGCGCCACAGCCGTTTTCAGATAGCCCTCAATGCAAAGGCTCTAGACGCAAATATTGGTGTGAGAGCTAATTCAATCAAGGAAACACTGCATGTTGGTGAAGAGCATATTGAAGAAGGATCAGCCGAGTGGTTCTTCTGGGAGAACAACTCCATTTGGCTCACCGACTTCACACACCATCAGGCTTTCAAGCAGCTGTCAAGGAAACTCAGTTTTCACACTCTATGCTTAGTGCCCTTTGAGTGCCTACGACTGAAATGAAGCTTGGTGAGCATCCCACACAAACGAATGCTCCACATGCGGGTTTCACATGCCAACAACTCCACATTCACAGGCAACTTAAGCGCCACAGCCGTTTTCAGATAGCCCTCAATGCAAAGGCTCTAGACGCAAATATTGGTGTGAGAGCTAATTCAATCAAGGAAACACTGCATGTTGGTGAAGGGCATATTGAAGAAGGATCAGCCGAGTGGTTCTTGTGGGAGAACAACTCCATTTGGCTCACCTACTTCACACACCATCAGGCTTCCAAGCAGCTCTCAAGGAAACTCAGTTTTCACACTCTATGCTTAGTGCCCTTTGAGTGCCTAAGACTAAAATGCAGCTTGGTGAACATCCCACACAAACAAATGCTCCACATGCGGGTTTCACATGCCACCAACCCCACATTCACAGGCAACTTCAGCACCACAGCCGTTTTCAGATAGCCCTCAATGCAAAGGCTCTAGACGCAAATATTGGTGTGAGAGCTAATTCAATCAAGGAAACACTGCATGATGGTGAAGGGCATATTGAAGAAGGATCAGCCGGGTGGTTCTTGTGGGAGAACAACTCCATTTGGCTCACTAACTTCACACACCATCAGGCTTCCAAGCAGCTCTCAAGGAAACTCAGTTTTCACACTCTATGCTTAGTGCCCTTTGAGTTCATTATCTAGGAATGAACCTGGTAGAGCATCCCACACAAACGAATGCTCCACATGCGGGTTTCACATGCCACCAACTCCACATTCACAGGCAACGTCAGCGCCACAACCGTTTTCAGATAGCCCTCAATGCAAAGGCTCTAGACACAAATATAGGTGTGAGAGCTAATTCAATCAAGGAAACACTGCATGTTGGTGAAGGGCATATTGAAGAAGGATCAGCCGAGTGGTTCTTGTGGGAGAACAACTCCATTTGGCTCACTAACTGCACACACCATCAGGCTACCAAGCAGCTCTCAAGGAAACTCAGTTTTCACACTCTATGCTTAGTGCCCTTTGAGTGCATTATCTAGGAATGAACCTGGTAGAGCATCCCACACAAACGAATGCTCCACATGCGGGTTTCACATGCCACCAACTCCACATTCACAGGAAACTTCAGCACCACATCCGTTTACAGATAGCCCTCAATGCAAAGGCTCTAGACGCAAATATTGGTGTGAGAGCTAGTTCAATCAAGGAAACACTGCATGTTGGTGAAGGGCATATTGAAGAAGAATCAGCTGAGTGGTTCTTGTGGGAGAACAACTCCATTTGGCTCACTAACTTCACACACCATCAGGCTTCCAAGCAACTCTCACGGAAACTCAGTTTTCACACTCTATGCTTAGTGCCCTTTGAGTGCATTAACTAGAAATGAATCTGGTAGAGCATCCCACACAAACGAATGCTCCACATGCGGGTTTCACATGCCACCAACTCCACATTCACAGGCAACGTCAGCGCCACAGCCGTTTTCAGATAGCCCTCAATGCAAAGGCTCTAGACGCAAATATTGGTGTGAGAGCTAATTCAATCAAGGAAACACTGCATGTTGGTGAAGGGCAGATTGAAGAAGGATCAGCCGAGTGGTTCTTGTGGGAGAACAACTCCATTTGGCTCATTAACTTCACACAGCATCAGGCTTCCAAGCAGCTCTCAAGGAAACTCAGTTTTCACACTCTATGCTTAGTGCTCTTTGAGTGCATTATCTAGGAATGAACCTGGTAGAGCATTCCACACAAACGAATGCTCCACATGCGTGTTTCACATGCCACCAACTCCGCATTCACAGGAACTTCAGCGCCACAACCGTTTTCAGATAGCCCTCAATGCAAAGGCTCTAGACGCAAATATTGGTGTGAGAGCTAATTCAATCAAGGAAACACTGCATGTTGGTGGAGGGCATATTGAAGAAGGATCAGCCGAGTGGTTCTTGTGGGAGAACAACTCCATTTGGCTCACCTACTTCACACACCATCAGGCTTCCAAGCAGCTCTCAAGGAAACTCAGTTCTCACAACTATGCTTAGTGAACTTTGAGTGCCTTGGACTGAAATGAAGCTTGGAGAGCATGCCACACAAACGAATGCTCCACATGCGGGTTTCACATGCCACCAACTCCACATTCACAGGCAACTTCAGCGCCACAGCCGTTTTCAGATAGCCCTCAATGCAAAGGCTCTAGACGCCAATATTGGTGTGAGAGCTAATTCAATCAAGGAAACACTGCATGTTGGTGAAGGGCATATTGAAGAAGGATCAGCCCAGTGGTTCTTGTGGGAGAACAACTCCATTTGGCTCACTAACTTCACACACCATCAGGCTTCCAAGCAGCTCTCAAGGAAACTCAGTTTTCACACTCTATGCTTAGTGCCCTTTGAGTGCCTAAGACTAAAATGCAGCTTGGTGAACATCCCACACAAACGAATGCTCCACATGCGGGTTTCACATGCCACCAACCCCACATTCACAGGCAACTTCAGCACCACAGCCGTTTTCAGATAGCCCTCAATGCAAAGGCTCTAGACGCAAATATTGGTGTGAGAGCTAATTCAATCAAGGAAACACTGCATGTTGGTGAAGGGCATATTGCAGAAGGATCAGCCGAGTGGTTCTTGTGGGAGAACAACTCCATTTGGCTCACTAACTTCACACACCATCAGGCTTCCAAGCAGCTCTCAAGGAAACTCAGTTTTCACACTCTATGCTTAGTGCCCTTTGAGTGCATTATCTAGGAATGAACCTGGTAGAGCATCCCACACAAACGAATGCTCCACATGCGGGTTTCACATGCCAACAACTCCACATTCACAGGCAACTTCAGCGCCACAGCCGTTTTCAGATAGCCCTCAATGCAAAGGCTCTAGACGCAAATATTTGTGTGAGAGCTAATTCAACCAAGGAAACACTGCATGTTGGTGAAGGGCATATTGAAGAAGGATCAGCCGAGTGGTTCTTGTGGGAGAACAACTCCATTTGGCTCACTAACTTCACACACCATCAGGCTACCAAGCAGCTCTCAAGGAAACTCAGTTTTCACACTCTATGCTTAGTGCCCTTTGAGTGCATTATCTACGAATGAACCTGGTAGAGCATCCCACACAAACAAATGCTCCACATGCGGGTTTCACATGCCACCAACTCCACATTCACAGGCAACTTAGGCTCCACAGCCGTTTTCAGATAGCCCTCAATGCAAAGGCTCTAGACGCAAATATTGGTGTGAGAGCTAGTTCAATCAAGGAAACAATGCATGTTGGTGAAGGGCATATTGAAGAAGAATCAGCTGAGTGGTTCTTGTGGGAGAACAACTCCATTTGGCTCACTAACTTCACACACCATCAGGCTTCCAAGCAACTCTCACGGAAACTCAGTTTTCACACTCTATGCTTAGTGCCCTTTGAGTGCTTTAACTAGAAATGTATCTGGTAGAGCATCCCACACAAACGAATGCTCCACATGCGGGTTTCACATGCCACCAACTCCACATTCACAGGCAACTTCAGCGCCACAGCCGTTTTCAGATAGCCCTCAATGCAAAGGCTCTAGACGCAAATATTGGTGTGAGAGCTAATTCAATCAAGGAAACACTGCATGTTGGTGAAGGGCATATTGCAGAAGGATCAGCCGAGTGGTTCTTGTGGGAGAACAACTCCATTTGGCTCATTAACTTCACACACCATCAGGCTTCCAAGCAGCTCTCAAGGAAACTCAGTTTTCACACTCTATGCTTAGTGCTCTTTGAGTGCCTTGGACTGAAATGAAACTTGGAGAGCATGCCACACAAACGAATGCTCCACATGCGGGTTTCACATGCCACCAACTCCACATTCACAGGCAACTTAAGCGCCACAGCCGTTTTCAGATAGCCCTCAATGCAAAGGCTCTAGACGCAAATATTGGTGTGAGAGCTAATTCAATCAAGGAAACACTGCATGTTGGTGAAGGGCATATTGAAGAAGGATCAGCCGAGTGGTTCTTGTGGGAGAACAACTCCATTTGGCTCACCTACTTCACACACCATCAGGCTTCCAAGCAGCTCTCAAGGAACCTCAGTTTTCACACTCTATGCTTAGTGCCCTTTGAGTGACTAAGACTAAAATGCAGCTTGGTGAACATCCCACACAAACGAATGCTCCACATGCGGGTTTCACATGCCACCAACCCCACATTCACAGGCAACTTCAGCACCACAGCCGTTTTCAGATAGCCCTCAATGCAAAGGCTCTAGACGCAAATATTGGTGTGAGAGCTAATTCAATCAAGGAAACACTGCATGATGGTGAAGGGCATATTGCAGAAGGATCAGCCGGGTGGTTCTTGTGGGAGAACAACTCCATTTGGCTCACTAACTTCACACACCATCAGGCTTCCAAGCAGCTCTCAATGAAACTCAGTTTTCACACTCTATGCTTAGTGCCCTTTGAGTTCATTATCTAGGAATGAACCTGGTAGAGCATCCCACACAAACGAATGCTCCACATGCGGGTTTCACATGCCACCAACTCCACATTCACAGGCAACGTCAGCGCCACAACCGTTTTCAGATAGCCCTCAATGCAAAGGCTCTAGACGCAAATATTGGTGTGAGAGCTAATTCAATCAAGGAAACACTGCATGTTGGTGAAGGGCATATTGAAGAAGGATCAGCCGAGTGGTTCTTGTGGGAGAACAACTCCATTTGGCTCACTAACTGCACACACCATCAGGCTACCAAGCAGCTCTCAAGGAAACTCAGTTTTCACACTCTATGCTTAGTGCCCTTTGAGTGCACTATCTAGGAATGAACCTGGTAGAGCATCCCACACAAACGAATGCTCCACATGCGGGTTTCACATGCCACCAACTCCACATTCACAGGCAACTTCAGCGCCACAGCCGTTTTCAGATAGCCCTCAATGCAAAGGCTCTAGACGCAAATATTGGTGTGAGAGCTAATTCAATCAAGGAAACACTGCATGTTGGTGAAGGGCAGATTGAAGAAGGATCAGCCGAGTGGTTCTTGTGGGAGAACAACACCATTTGGCTCACTAACTTCACACGCCATCAGGCTTCCAAGCAGCTCTCAAGGAAACTCAGTTTTCACACTCTATGCTTAGTGCTCTTTGAGTGCATTATCTAGGAATGAACCTGGTAGAGCATTCCACACAAACGAATGCTCCACATGCGGGTTTCACATGCCACCAACTCCGCATTCACAGGCAACTTCAGCGCCACAACCGTTTTCAGATAGCCCTCAATGCAAAGGCTCTAGACGCCAATATTGGTGTGAGAGCTAATTCAATCAAGGAAACAATGCATGTTGGTGAAGAGCATATTGAAGAAGGATCAGCCCAGTAGTTCTTCTGGGAGAACAACTCCATTTGGCTCACCTACTTCACACACCATCAGGCTTTCAAGCAGCTCTCAAGGAAACTCAGTTTTCACACTCTATGCTTAGTGCCCTTTGAGTGCCTACGACTGAAATGAAGCTTGGTGAGCATCCCACACAAACGAATGCTCCACATGCGGGTTTCACATGCCAGCAACTCCACATTCACAGGCAACTTCAACGCCACAGCCGTTTTCAGATAGCCCTCTATGCAAAGGCTCTAGACGCAAATATTGGTGTGAGAGCTAATTCAATCAAGGAAACACTGCATGTTGGTGTATGGCATATTGAAGAAGGATCAGCCGAGTGGTTCTTGTGGGAGAACAACTCCATTTGGCTCACTAACTTCACACACCATCAGGCTTCCAAGCAGCTCTCAAGGAAACTCAGTTCTCACAACTATGCTTAGTGCCCTTTGAGTGCCTTGGACTGAAATGAAGCTTGGAGAGCATGCCACACAAACGAATGCTCCACATGCGGGTTTCACATGCCACCAACTCCACATTCACAGGCAAATTCAGCGCCACAGCCGTTTTCAGATAGCCCTCAATGCAAAGGCTCTAGACGCAAATATTGGTGTGAGAGCTAATTCAATCAAGGAAACACTGCATGTTGGTGAAGGGCATATTGAAGAAGGATCAGCCGAGTGGTTCTTGTGGGAGAACAACTCCATTTGGCTCACTAACTTCACACACCATCAGGCTTCCAAGCAGCTCTCAAGGAAACTCAGTTTTCACACTCTATGCTTAGTGCCCTTTGAGTGCCTAAGACTAAAATGCAGCTTGGTGAACATCCCACACAAACGAATGCTCCACATGCGGGTTTCACATGCCACCAACCCCACATTCACAGGCAACTTCAGCACCACAGCCGTTTTCAGATAGCCCTCAATGCAAAGGCTCTAGACGCAAATATTGGTGTGAGAGCTAATTCAATCAAGGAAACACTGCATGTTGGTGAAGGGCATATTGCAGAAGGATCAGCCGAGTGGTTCTTGTGGGAGAACAACTCCATTTGGCTCACTAACTTCACACACCATCAGGCTTCCAAGCAGCTCTCAAGGAAACTCAGTTTTCACACTCTATGCTTAGTGCCCTTTGAGTGCATTTTCTAGGAATGAACCTGGTAGAGCATCCCACACAAACGAATGCTCGACCTGCGGGTTTCACATGCCACCAACTCCACATTCACAGGCAACTTCAGCGCCACAGCCGTTTTCAGATAGCCCTCAATGCAAAGGCTCTAGACGCCAATATTGGTGTGAGAGCTAATTCAACCAAGGAAACACTGCATGTTGGTGAAGGGCATATTGAAGAAGGATCAGCCGAGTGGTTCTTGTGGGAGAACAACTCCATTTGGCTCACTAACTTCACACACCATCAGGCTTCCAAGCAGCTCTCAAGGAAACTCAGGTTTCACACTCTATGCTTAGTGCCCTTTGAGTGCATTATCTAGGAATGAACCTGGTAGAGCATCCCACACAAACAAATGCTCCACATGCGGGTTTCACATGCCACCAACTCCACATTCACAGGCAACTTCAGCGCCACAGCCGTTTTCAGATAGCCCTCAATGCAAAGGCTCTAGACGCAAATATTGGTGTGAGAGCTAGTTCAATCAAGCAAACAATGCATGTTGGTGAAGGGCATATTGAAGAAGGATCAGCTGAGTGGTTCTTGTGGGAGAACAACTCCATTTGGTTCACTAACTTCACACACCATCAGGCTTCCAAGCAACTCTCACGGAAACTCAGTTTTCACACTCTATGCTTAGTGCCCTTTGAGTGCATTAACTAGAAATGAATCTGGTAGAGCATCCCACACAAACGAATGCTCCACATGCGGGTTTCACATGCCACCAACTCCACATTCACAGGCAACTTCAGCGCCACAGCCGTTTTCAGATAGCCCTCAATGCAAAGGCTCTAGACGCAAATATTGGTGTGAGAGCTAATTCAATCAAGGAAACACTGCATGTTGGTGAAGGGCATATTGAAGAAGGATCAGCCGAGTGGTTCTTGTGGGAGAACAACTCCATTTGGCTCATTAACTTCACACACCATCAGGCTTCCAAGCAGCTCTCAAGGAAACTCAGTTTTCACACTCTATGCTTAGTGCTCTTTGAGTGCATTATCTAGGAATGAACCTGGTAGAGCATTCCACACAAACGAATGCTCCACATGCGGGTTTCACATGCCACCAACTCCGCATTCACAGGCAACTTCAGCGCCACAACCGTTTTCAGATAGCCCTCAATGCAAAGGCTCTAGACGCAAATATTGGTGTGAGAGCTAATTCAATCAAGGAAACACTGCATGTTGGTGAAGGGCATATTGAAGAAGGATCAGCCGAGGAGTTCTTGTGGGAGAACAACTCCATTTGGCTCACCTACTTCACACACCATCAGGCTTCCAAGCAGCTCTCAAGGAAACTCAGTTTTCACACTCTATGCTTAGTGCCCTTTGAGTGCCTTGGACTGAAATGAATCTTGGTGAGCATCCCACACAAACGAATGCTCCACATGCGGGTTTCACATGCCACCAACTCCACATTCACAGGCAACTTCAACGCCACAGCCGTTTTCAGATAGCCCTCAATGCAAAGGCTCTAGACGCAAATATTGGTGTGAGAGCTAATTCAATCAAGGAAACACTGCATGTTGGTGAAGGGCATATTGAAAAAGGATCAGCCGAGGGGTTCTTGTGGGAGAACAACTCCATTTGGCTCACCTACTTCACACACCATCAGGCTTCCAAGCAGCTCTCAAGGAAACTCAGTTTTCACACTCTATGCTTAGTGCCCTTTGAGTGCATTATCTAGGAATGAACCAGGTAGAGCATCCCACACAAACGAATGCTCCACATGCGGGTTTCACATGCCACCAACTCCACATTCACAGGCAACTTCAGCGCCACAGCCGTTTTCAGATAGCCCTCAATGCAAAGGCTCTAGACGCAAATATTGGTGTGAGAGCTAATTCAATCAAGGAAACACTGCATGTTGGTGAAGGGCATATTGAAGAAGGATCAGCGTAGTATTTCTTGTGGGAGAACAACTCCATTTGGCTCACTAACTTCACACACCATCAGGCTTCCAAGCAGCTCTCAAGGAAACTCAGTTTTCACACTCTATGCTTAGTGCCCTTTGAGTGCATTATCTACGAATGAACCTGGTAGAGCATCCCACACACACGAATGCTCCACATGCGGGTTTCACATGCCACCAACTCCACATTCACAGGCAACTTAAGCGCCACAGCCGTTTTCAGATAGCCCTCAATGCAAAGGCTCTAGACGCAAATATTGGTGTGAGAGCTAATTCAATCAAGGAAACACTGCATGTTGGTGAAGGGCATATTGAAGAAGGATCAGCCGAGTGGTTCTTGTGGGAGAACAACTCCATTTGGCTCACTAACTTCACACACCATCAGGCTTCCAAGTAGCTCTCAAGGAAACTCAGTTTTCACACTCTATGCTTAGTGCCCTTTGAGTGACTAAGACTAAAATGGAGCTTGGTGATCATCCCACACAAACGAATGCTCCACATGCGGGTTTCACATGCCACCAACCCCACATTCACAGGCAACTTCAGCACCAAAGCCGTTTTCATACAGCCCTCAATGCAAAGCTCTAGACGCAAATATTGGTGTGAGAGCTAATTCAATCAAGGAAACACTGCATGTTGGTGAAGGGCATATTGCAGAAGGATCAGCCAAGTGGTTCTTGTGGGAGAACAACTCCATTTGGCTCACTAACTTCACACACCATCAGGCTTCCAAGCAGCTCTCAAGGAAACTCAGTTTTCACACTCTATGCTTAGTGCCCTTTGAGTGCATTATCTAGGAATGAACCTGGTAGAGCATCCCACACAAACGACTGCTTCACATGCGGGTTTCACATGCCACCAACCCCACATTCACAGGCAACTTCAGCACCACAGCAGTTTTCATACAGCCCTCAATGCAAAGCTCTAGACGCAAATATTGGTGTGAGAGCTAATTCAATCAAGGAAAAACTGCATGTTGGTGAAGGGCATATTGCAGAAGGATCAGCCAAGTGGTTCTTGTGGGAGAACAACTCCATTTGGCTCACTAACTTCACACACCATCAGGCTTCCAAGCAGCTCTCAAGGAAACTCAGATTTCACACTCTATGCTTAGTGCCCTTTGAGTGCATTATCTAGGAATGAACCTGGTAGAGCATCCCACACAAACGAATGCTCGACCTGCGGGTTTCACATGCCACCAACTCCACATTCACAGGCAACTTCAGCGCCACAGCCGTTTTCAGATAGCCCTCAATGCAAAGGCTCTAGGCGCAAATATTGGTGTGAGAGCTAATTCAATCAAGGAATCACTGCATGTTGGTGAAGGGCATATTGAAGAAGGATCAGCCGAGTGGTTCTTGTGGGAGAACAACTACATTTGGCTCACTAACTTCACACACCATCAGGCTTCCAAGCAGCTCTCAAGGAAACTCAGTTTTCACACTCTAACCTTAGTGCCCTTTGAGTACATTATCTACGAATGAACCTGGTAGAGCATCCCACACAAACAAATGCTCCACATGCGGGTTTCACATGCCACCAACTCCACATTCACAGGCAACTTCAGCGCCACAGCCGTTTTCAGATAGCCCTCAATGCAAAGGCTCTAGACGCAAATATTGGTGTGAGAGCTAATTCAATCAAGGAAACACAGCATGATGGTGAAGGGCATATTGAAGAAGGATCAGCTGAGTGGTTCTTCTATGAGAACAACTCCATTTGGCTCACTAACTTCACACACCATCAGGCTTCCAAGCAGCTCTCAAGGAAACTCAGTTTTCACACTCTATGCTTAGTGCCCTTTGAGTACATTATCTACGAATGAACCTGGTAGAGCATCCAACACAAACAAATGCTCCACATGCGGGTTTCACATGCCACCAACTCCACATTCACAGGCAACGTCAGCGCCACAGCCGTTTTCAGATAGCCCTCAATGCAAAGGCTCTAGACGCAAATATTGGTTTGAGAGCTAATTCAATCAAGGAAACACTGCTTGTTGGTGAAGGGCATATTGAAGAAGAATCAGCTGAGTGGTTCTTGTGGGAGAACAACTCCATTTGGCTCACTAACTTCACACACCATCAGGCTTCCAAGTAGCGCTCAAGGAAACTCAGTTTTCACACTCTATGCTTAGTGCCCTTTGAGTGCCTAAGACTAAAATGCAGCTTGGTGAACATCGCACACAAACGAATGCTCCACATGCGGGTTTCACATGCCACCAACCCCACATTCACAGGCAACTTCAGCACCACAGCCGTTTTCATACAGCCCTCAATGCAATGCTCTAGACGCAAATATTGGTGTGAGAGCTAATTCAATCAAGGAAACACTGCATGTTGGTGAAGGGCATATTGCAGAAGGATCAGCCGAGTGGTTCTTGTGGGAGAACAACTCCATTTGGCTCACTAACTTCACACACCATCAGGCTTCCAAGCAGCTCTCAAGGAAACTCAGTTTTCACACTCTATGCTTAGTGCCCTTTGAGTGCATTATCTAGGAATGAACCTAGTAGAGCATCCCACACAACCGAATGCTCCACATGCGGGTTTCACATGCCACCAACTCCACATTCACAGGCAACGTCAGCGCCACTGCCGTTTTCAGATAGCCCTCAATGCAAAGGCTCTAGACGCAAATATTGGTGTGAGAGCTAATTCAATCAAGGAGACACTGCATGTTGGTGAAGGGCATATTGAAGAAGGATCAGCCGAGTGGTTGTTGTGGGAGAACAACTCCATTTGGCTCACTAACTTCACACACCATCAGGCTACCAAGCAGCTCTCAAGGAAACTCAGTTTTCACACTCTATGCTTAGTGCCCTTTGAGTGCATTATCTAGGAATGAACCTGGTAGAGCATCCCACACAAACAAATGCTCCACATGCGGGTTTCACATGCCACCAACTCCACATTCACAGGCAACTTCAGCACCACATCCGTTTACAGATAGCCCTCAATGCAAAGGCTTTAGACACAAATATTGGTGTGAGAGCTAGTTCAATCAAGGAAACAATGCATGTTGGTGCAGGGCATATTGAAGAAGAATCAGCTGAGTGGTTCTTGTGGGAGAACAACTCCATTTGGCTCACTAACTTCACACACCATCAGGCTTCCAAGCAACTCTCAAGGAAACTCAGTTTTCACACTCTATGCTTAGTGCCCTTTGAGTGCATTAACTAGAAATGAATCTGGTAGAGCATCCCACACAAACGAATGCTCCACCTGCGGGTTTCACATGCCACCAACTCCACATTCACAGGCAACTTCAGCGCCACAGCCGTTTTCAGATAGCCCTCAATGCAAAGGCTCTAGACGCAAATATTGGTGTGAGAGCTAATTCAATCAAGGAAACACTGCATGTTGGTGAAGGGCATATTGCAGAAGGATCAGCCGAGTGGTTCTTGTGGGAGAACAACTCCATTTGGCTCACTAACTTCACACACCATCAGGCTTCCAAGCAGCTCTCAAGGAAACTCAGTTTTCACACTCTATGCTTAGTGCCCTTTGAGTGCCTAGGACTGAAATGCAGCTTGGTGAGCATCCCACACAAACGAATGTTCCACATGCGGGTTTCACATGCCAACAACTCCACATTCACAGGCAACTTCAGCGCCACAGCCGTTTTCAGATAGCCCTCAATGCAAAGGCTCTACACGCAAATATTGGTGTGAGAGCTAATTCAATCAAGGAAACACTGCATGTTGATAAAGGGCATATTGAAGAAGAATCAGCTGAGTGGTTCTTGTGGGAGAACAACTCCATTTGGCTCACTAACTTCACACACCATCAGGCTTCCAAGCAACTCTCAAGGAAACTCAGTTTTCACACTCTATGCTTAGTGCCCTTTGAGTGCATTATCTAGGAATGAACCTGGTAGAGCATCCCACACAAACGAATGCTCCACATGCGGGTTTCACATGCCACCAACTCCACATTCACAGGCAACTTCAGCGCCACAGCCGTTTTCAGATAGCCCTCAATGCAAAGGCTCTAGACGCAAATATTGGTGTGAGAGCTAATTCAATCAAGGAAACACTGCATGTTGGTGAAGGGCATATTGCAGAAGGATCAGCCGAGTGGTTCTTGTGGGAGAACAACTCCATTTGGCTCACTAACTTCACACACCATCAGGCTTCCAAGCAGCTCTCAAGGAAACTCACTTTTCACACTCTATGCTTAGTGCCCTTTGAGTACATTATCTAGGAATGAACCTGGTAGAGCATCCCACACAAACGAATGCTCCACATGCGGGTTTCACATGCCACCAACTCCACATTCACAGGCAACTTAAGCGCCACAGCCGTTTTCAGATAGCCCTCAATGCAAAGGCTCTAGACGCAAATATTGGTGTGAGAGCTAGTTCAATCAAGGAAACAATGCATGTTGGTGAAGGGCATATTGAAGAAGAATCAACCGAGTGGTTCTGTGGGAGAACAACTCCATTTGGCTCACTAACTTCACACACCATCAGGCTTCCAAGCAGCTCTCAAGGAAACTCAGTTTTCACACTCTATGCTTACTGCCCTTTGAGTGCATTATCTAGGAATGAACCAGGTAGAGCATCCCACACAACCGAATGCTCCACATGCGGGTTTCACTTGCCACCAACTCCACATTCACAGGCAACTTCAGCGCCACAGCCGTTTTCAGATAGCCCTCAATGCAAAGGCTCTAGACGCAAATATTGGTGTGAGAGCTAATTCAATCAAGGAAACACTGCATGTTGGTGAAGGGCATATTGAAGAAGGATCAGCCCAGTGGTTCTTGTGGGAGAACAACTCCATTTGGCTCACTAACTTCACACACCATCAGGCTTCCAAGTAGCTCTCAAGGAAACTCAGTTTTCACACTCTATGCTTAGTGCCCTTTGAGTGCCTTGGACTGAAATGAACCTGGTAGAGCATCCCACACAAACGAATGCTCCACATGCGGGTTTCACATGCCACCAACTCCACATTCACAGGCAACTTCAGCGCCACAGCCGTTTTCAGATAGCCCTCAATACAAAGGCTCTAGACGCAAATATTGGTGTGAGAGCTAATTCAATCAAGGAAACACTGCATGTTGGTGAAGGGCATATTGAAAAAGGATCAGCCGAGTGGTTCTTGTGGGAGAACAACTCCATTTGGCTCACTAACTTCACACACCATCAGGCTTCCAAGCAGCTCTCAAGGAAACTCAGTTTTCACACTCTATGCTTAGTGTCCTTTGAGTGCCTTGGACTGAAATGAATCTTGGTGAGCATCCCACACAAAGGAATGCTCCACATGCGGGTTTCACATGCCACCAACTCCACATTCGCAGGCAACTTCAGCGCCACAGCCGTTTTCAGATAGCCCTCAATGCAAAGGCTCTAGACGCAAATATTGGTGTGAGAGCTAATTCAATCAAGGAAACACTGCATGGTGGTGAAGGGCATATTGAAGAAGGATCAGCCGAGTGGTTCTTGTGGGAGAACAACTCCATTTGGCTCACTAACTTCACACACCATCAGGCTTCCAAGCAGCTCTCAAGGAAACTCAGTTTTCACACTCTATGCTTAGTGCCCTCTGAGTGCATTATCTAGGAATGAACCTGGTAGAGCATCCCACACAAACGAATGCTCCACATGCGGGTTTCACATGCCACCAACTCCACATTCACAGGCAACTTCAGCGCCACAGCCGTTTTCAGATAGCCCTCAATGCAAAGGCTCTAGACGCAAATATTGGTGTGAGAGCTAGTTCAATCAAGGAAACAATGCATGTTGGTGAACGGCATATTGAAGAAGAATCAACCGAGTGGTTCTGTGGGAGAACAACTCCATTTGGATCACTAACTTCACACAAAATCAGGCTTCCAAGCAGCTCTCAAGGAAACTCAGTTTTCACACTCTATGCTTAGTGCCCTTTGAGTGCATTATCTAGGAATGAACCTGGTAGAGCATCCCACACAAACGAATGCTCCACATGCGATTTTCACATGCCACCAACTCCACATTCACAGGCAACTTCAGCGCCACAGCCGTTTTCAGATAGCCCTCAATGCAAAGGCTCTAGACGCAAATATTGGTGTGAGAGCTAATTCAATCAAGGAAACACTGCATGTTGGTGAAGGGCATATTGAAGAAGGATCAGCCCAGTGGTTCTTGTGGGAGAACAACTCCATTTGGCTCACTAACTTCACACACCATCAGGCTTCCAAGCAGCTCTCAAGGAAACTCAGTTTTCACACTCTATGCTTAGTGCCCTTTGAGTGCCTTGGACTGAAATGAACCTGGTAGAGCATCCCACACAAATGAATGCTGCACATGCGGGTTTCACATGCCACCAACTCCACATTCACAGGCAACTTCAGCGCCACAGCCGTTTTCAGATAGCCCTCAATGCAAAGGCTCTAGACGCAAATATTGGTGTGAGAGCTAATTCAATCAAGGAAACAATGCATGTTGGTGAAGGGCATATTGAAGAAGGATCAGCCGAGTGGTTCTTGTGGGAGAACAACTCCATTTGGCTCACTAACTTCACACACCATCAGGCTTCCAAGCAGCTCTCAAGGAAACTCAGTTTTCACACTCTATGCTTAGTGCCCTTTGAGTGCCTTGGACTGAAATGAATCTTGGTGAGCATCCCACACAAACGAATGCTCCACATGCGGGTTTCACATGCCACCAACTCCACATTCGCAGGCAACTTCAGCGCCACAGCCGTTTTCAGATAGCCCTCAATGCAAAGGCTCTAGACGCAAATATTGGTGTGAGAGCTAATTCAATCAAGGAAACACTGCATGTTGGTGAAGGGCATATTGAAGAAGGATCAGCCGAGTGGTTCTTGTGGGAGAACAACTCCATTTGGCTCACTAACTTCACACACCATCAGGCTTCCAAGCAGCTCTCAAGGAAACTCAGTTTTCACACTCTATGCTTAGTGCCCTTTGAGTACATTATCTACGAATGAACCTGGTAGAGCATCCGACACAAACGAATGCTCCACATGCGGGTTTCACATGCCACCAACTCCACATTCACAGGCAACTTCAGCGCCACAGCCGTTTTCAGATAGCCCTCAATGCAAAGGCTCTAGACGCAAATATTGGTGTGAGAGCTAGTTCAATCAAGGAAACAATGCATGTTGGTGAAGGGCATATTGAAGAAGAATCAGCCGAGTGGTTCTTGTGGGAGAACAACTCCATTTGGCTCACTAACTTCACACACCATCAGGCTTCCAAGCAGCTCTCAAGGAAACTCAGTTTTCACACTCTATGCTTAGTGCCCTTTGAGTGCATTATCTAGGAATGAACCAGGTAGAGCATCCCACACAAACGAATGCTCCACATGCGGGTTTCACATGCCACCAACTCCACATTCACAGGCAACTTCAGCGCCACAGCCGTTTTCAGATAGCCCTCAATGCAAAGGCTCTAGACGCAAATATTGGTGTGAGAGCTAATTCAATCAAGGAAACACTGCATGTTGGTGAAGGGCATATTGAAAAAGGATCAGCCGAGTGGTTCTTGTGGGAGAACAA
Source organism: Ochotona princeps (assembly GCF_030435755.1). NCBI lineage: Eukaryota > Metazoa > Chordata > Mammalia > Lagomorpha > Ochotonidae > Ochotona > Ochotona princeps. The sequence goes on from NW_026700715.1 coordinate 39,142, forward strand.
CTCCATTTGGCTCACTAACTTCACACACCATCAGGCTTCCAAGCAGCTCTCAAGGAAACTCAGTTTTCACACTCTATGCTTAGTGCCCTTTGAGTGCCTTGGACTGAAATGAACCTGGTAGAGCATCCCACACAAATGAATGCTGCACATGCGGGTTTCACATGCCACCAACTCCACATTCACAGGCAACTTCAGCGCCACAGCCGTTTTCAGATAGCCCTCAATGCAAAGGCTCTAGACGCAAATATTGGTGTGAGAGCTAATTCAATCAAGGAAACAATGCATGTTGGTGAAGGGCATATTGAAGAAGGATCAGCCCAGTGGTTCTTGTGGGAGAACAACTCCATTTGGCTCACTAACTTCACACACCATCAGCCTTCCAAGCAGCTCTCAAGGAAACTCAGTTTTCACACTCTATGCTTAGTGCCCTTTG
>NW_026700716.1:0-46831 GCF_030435755.1 Ochotona princeps
TGTGGAGTTGGTGGCATGTGAAACCCGCATGTGGAGCATTCGTTTGTGTGGGATGCTCTACCAGGTTCATTTCAGTCCTAGCCATACAAAGGGCACTAAGCATAGAGTGTGAAAACTGAGTTTCCTTGAGAGCTGCTTGGAAGCCTGATGGTGTGTGAAGTTAGTGAGCCAAATGGAGTTGTTCTCCCACAAGAACCACTCGGCTGATCCTTCTTCAATATGCCCTTCACCAACATGCAGTGTTTCCTTGATTGAATTAGCTCTCACACCAATATTTGCGTTTAGAGCCTTTGCATTGAGGGCTATCTGAAAACGGCTGTGGCGCTGAAGTTGCCTGTGAATGTGGAGTTGGTGGCATGTGAAACCCGCATGTGGAACATTCGTTTGTGTGGGATGATCTACCAGGTTCATTCCTAGATAATGCATTCAAAGGGCACTAAACATAGAGTGTGAAAACTGAGTTTCCTTGAGAGCTGCTTGGAAGCCTGATGGTGTGTGAAGTTAGTGAGCCCAATGGAGTTGTTCTCCCACAAGAACCACTCGGCTGATCCTTCTTCAATATGCCCTTCACCAACATGCAGTGTTTCCTTGATTGAATTAGCTCTCACACCAATATTTGCGTCTAGAGCCTTTGCATTGAGGGCTATCTGAAAACGGCTGTGGCGCTGAAGTTGCCTGTGAATGTGGAGTTGGTAGCATGTGAAACCCGCATGTGGAGCATTCGTTTGTGTGGGATGCTCTACCAGGCTCATTCCTAGATAATGCACTCAAAGGGCACTAAGCATAGAGTGTGAAAACTGAGTTTCCTTGAGAGCTGCTTGGAAGCCTGATGGTGTGTGAAGTTAGTGAGCCAAATGGAGTTGTTCTCCCACAAGAACCACTCGGCTGATCCTTCTTCAATATGCCCTTCACCAACATGCAGTGTTTCCTTGATTGAATTAGCTCTCACACCAATATTTGCGTCTAGAGCCTTTGCATTGAGGGCTATCTGAAAACGGCTGTGGCGCTGAAGTTGCCTGTGAATGTGGAGTTGGTGGCATGTGAAACCCGCATGTGGAGCATTCGTTTGTGTGGGATGCTCTACCAGGTTCATTCCTAGATAATGCACTCAAAGGGCACTAAGCATAGAGTGTGAAAACTGAGTTTCCTTGAGAGCTGCTTGGAAGCCTGATGGTGTGTGAAGTTAGTGAGCCAAATGGAGTTGTTCTCCCACAAGAACCACTCGGCTGATCCTTCTTCAATATGCCCTTCACCAACATGCAGTGTTTCCTTGATTGAATTAGCTCTCACACCAATATTTGCGTCTAGAGCCTTTGCATTGAGGGCTATCTGAAAACGGCTGTGGCGCTGAAGTGGCCTGTGAATGTGGAGTTGGTGGCATGTGAAACCCGCATGTGGAGTATTCGTTTGTGTGGGATGCTCTACCAGGTTCATTTCAGTCCTAGCCATACAAAGGGCACTAAGCATAGAGTGTGAAAACTGAGTTTCCTTGAGAACTGCTTGGAAGCCTGATAGTGTGTGAAGTTAGTGAGCCAAATGGAGTTGTTCTCCCACAAGAACCACTCGGCTGATCCTTCTTCAATATGCCCTTCACCAACATGCAGTGTTTCCTTGATTGAATTAGCTCTCACACCAATATTTGCGTCTAGAGCCTTTGCATTGAGGGCTATCTGAAAACGGCTGTGGCGCTGAAGTTGCCTGTGAATGTGGAGTTGGTGGCATGTGAAACCCGCATGTGGAGCATTCGTTTGTGTGGGATGCTCTACCAGGTTCTTTTCAGTCCTAGCCATACAAAGGGCACTAAGCATAGAGTGTGAAAACTGAGTTTCCTTGAGAGCTGCTTGGAAGCCTGATGGTGTGTGAAGTTAGTGAGCCAAATGGAGTTGTTCTCCCACAAGAACCACTCAGCTGATCCTTCTTCAATATGCCCTTCACCAACATGCAGTGTTTCCTTGATTGAATTAGCTCTCACACCAATATTTGCGTCTAGAGCCTTTGCATTGAGGGCTATCTGAAAACGGCTGTGGCGCTGAAGTTGCCTGTGAATGTGGAGTTGGTGGCATGTGAAACCCGCATGTGGAGCATTCGTTTGTGTGGGATGCTCTACCAGGTTCATTCCTAGATAATGCACTCACAGGGCACTAAGCATAGAGTGTGAAAACTGAGTTTCCTTGAGAGCTGCTTGGAAGCCTGATGGTGTGTGAAGCTAGTGAGCCAAATGGAGTTGTTCTCCCACAAGAACCACTCGGCTGATCCTTCTTCAAAATGCCCTTCACCAACATGCAGTGTTTCCTTGATTGAATTAGCTCTCACACCAATATTTGCGTCTAGAGCCTTTGCATTGAGGGCTATCTGAAAACGGCTGTGGCGCTGAAGTTGCCTGTGAATGTGGAGTTGGTGGCATGTGAAACCCGCATGTGGAGCATTCGTTTGTGTGGGATGCTCTACCAGGTTCATTCCTAGATAATGCACTCAAAGGGCACTAAGCATAGAGTGTGAAAACTGAGTTTCCTTGAGAGCTGCTTGGAAGCCTGATGGTGTGTGAAGTTAGTGAGCCAAATGGAGTTGTTCTCCAACAAGAACCACTCGGCTGATCCTTCTTCAATATGCCCTTCACCAACATGCAGTGTTTCCTTGATTGAATTAGCTCTCACACCAATATTTGCGTCTAGAGCCTTTGCATTGAGGGCTATCTGAAAACGGCTGTGGCGCTGAAGTTGCCTGTAAATGTGGAGTTGGTGGCATGTGAAACCCGCATTTGGAACATTCGTTTGTGTGGGATGCTCTACCAGGTTCATTCCTAGATAATGCACTCAAAGGGCACTAAACATAGAGTGTGAAAACTGAGTTTCCTTGAGAGCTGCTTGGAAGCCTGATTGTGTGTGAAGTTAGTGAGCTAAATGGAGTTGTTCTCCCACAAGAACCACTCGGCTGATCCTTCTTCAATATGCCCTTCAGCAACATGCAGTGTTTCCTTGATTGAATTAGCTCTCACACCAATATTTGCGTCTAGAGCCTTTGCATTGAGGGCTATCTGAAAACGGCTGTGGCGCTGAAGTTGCCTGTGAATGTGGAGTTGGTGGCATGTGAAACCCACATGTGGAGCATTCGTTTGGGTTTGATGCTCTACCAGGTTCATTCCTAGATAATGCACTCAAAGGGCACTAAGCATAGAGTGTGAAAACTGAGTTTCCTTGAGAGCTGCTTGGAAGCCTGATGGTGTGTGAAGTTAGTGAGCCAAATGGAGTTGTTCTCCCACAAGAACCACTCGGCTGATCCTTCTTCAATATGCCCTTCACCAACATGCAGTGTTTCCTTGATTGAATTAGCTCTCACACCAATATTTGCGTCTAGAGCCTTTGCATTGAGGGCTATCTGAAAACGGCTGTGGCGCTGAAGTTGCCTGTGAATGTGGAGTTGGTGGCATGTGAAACCCGCATGTGGAGCATTCGTTTGTGTGGGATGCTCTACCAGGTTCATTCCTAGATAATGCACTCAAAGGGCACTAAGCATAGAGTGTGAAAACTGAGTTTCCTTGAGAGCTGCTTGGAAGCCTGATGGTGTGTGAAGTTAGTGAGCCAAATGGAGTTGTTCTCCCACAAGAACCACTCGGCTGATCCTTCTTCAATATGCCCTTCACCAACATGCAGTGTTTCCTTGATTGAATTAGCTCTCACACAAATATTTGCGTCTAGAGCCTTTGCATTGAGGGCTGTATGAAAACGGCTGTGGTGCTGAAGTTGCCTGTGAATGTGGAGTTGGTGGCATGTGAAACCCGCATGTGGAGCATTCGTTTGTGTGGGATGCTCTACCAGGTTCATTCCTAGAAAATGCACTCAAAGGGCACTAAGCATAGAGTGTGAAAACTGAGTTTCCTTGAGAGCTGCTTGGAAGCCTGATGGTGTGTGAAGTTAGTGAGCCAAATGGAGTTGTTCTCCCACAAGAACCACTCGGCTGATCCTTCTTCAATATGCCCTTCACCAACATGCAGTGTTTCCTTGATTGAATTAGCTCTCACACCAATATTTGCGTCTAGATCCTTTGCATTGAGGGCTATCTGAAAACGGCTGTGGCACTGAAGTTGCCTGTGAATGTGAAGTTGGTGGCATGTGAAACCCGCATGTGGAGCATTCGTTTGTGTGGGATGCTCTACCAGGTTCATTTCAGTCCTAGCCATACAAAGGGCACTAAGCATAGAGTGTGAAAACTGAGTTTCCTTGAGAGCTGCTTGGAAGAATGATGGTGTGTGAAGTTAGTGAGCCAAATGGAGTTGTTCTCCCACAAGAACCACTCGGCTGATCCTTCTTCAATATGCCCTTCACCAACATGCAGTGTTTCCTTGATTGAATTAGCTCTCACACCAATATTTGCGTCTAGAGCCTTTGCATTGAGGGCTATCTGAAAACGGCTGTGGCGCTGATGTTGCCTGTGAATGTGGAGTTGGTGGCATGTGAAACCCGCATGTGGAGCATTCGTTTGTGTGGGATGCTCTACCAGGTTCATTCCTAGATAATGCACTCAAAGGGCACTAAGCATAGAGTGTGAAAACTGAGTTTCCTTGAGAGCTGCTTGGAAGCCTGATGGTGTGTGAAGTTAGTGAGCCAAATGGAGTTGTTCTCCCACAAGAACCACTCGGCTGATCCTTCTTCAATATGCCCTTCACCAACATGCAGTGTTTCCTTGATTGAATTAGCTCTCACACCAATATTTGCGTCTAGAGCCTTTGCATTGAGGGCTATCTGAAAACGGCTGTGGCGCTGAAGTTGCCTGTGAATGTGGAGTTGGTGGCATGTGAAACCCGCATGTGGGTGAAACCCGCATGTGGAACATTCGTTTGTGTGGGATGCTCTACCAGGTTGATTCCTAGATAATGCATTCAAAGGGCACTAAACATAGAGTGTGAAAACTGAGTTTCCTTGAGAGCTGCTTGGAAGCCTGATTGTGTGTGAAGTTAGTGAGCCAAATGGAGTTGTTCTCCCACAAGAACCACTCGGCTGATCCTTCTTCAATATGCCCTTCACCAACATGCAGTGTTTCCTTGATTGAATTAGCTCTCACACCAATATTTGCGTCTAGAGCCTTTGCATTGAGGGCTATCTGAAAACGGCTGTGGCGCTGAAGTTGCCTGTGAATGTGGAGTTGGTGGCATGTGAAACCCGCATGTGGAGCATTCTTTGGGTGGGATGCTCTACCAGGTTCGTTCCTAGATAATGCACTCAAAGGGCACTAAGCATAGAGTGTGAAAACTGAGTTTCCTTGAGAGCTGCTTGGAAGCCTGATGGTGTGTGAAGTTAGTGAGCCAAATGGAGTTGTTCTCCCACAAGAACCACTCGGCTGATCCTTCTTCAATATGCCCTTCACCAACATGCAGTGTTTCCTTGATTGAATTAGCTCTCACACCAATATTTGCGTCTAGAGCCTTTGCATTGAGGGCTATCTGAAAACGGCTGTGGCGCTGAAGTTGCCTGTGAATGTGGAGTTGGTGGCATGTGAAACCCGCATGTGGAGCATTCGTTTGTGTGGGATGCTCTACCAGGTTCATTCCTAGATAATGCACTCAAAGGGCACTAAGCATAGAGTGTGAAAACTGAGTTTCCTTGAGAGCTGCTTGGAAGCCTGATGGTGTGTGAAGTTAGTGAGCCAAATGGAGTTGTTCTCCCACAACAACCACTCGGCTGATCCTTCTTCAATATGCCCTTCACCAACATGCAGTGTTTCCTTGATTGAATTAGCTCTCACACCAATATTTGCGTCTAGAGCCTTTGCATTGAGGGCTATCTGGAAATGGCTGTGGCACTGAAGTTGCCTGTGAATGTGGAGTTGGTGGCATGTGAAACCCGCATGTGGAGCATTCGTTTGTGTGGGATGCTCTACCAGGTTCATTCCTAGAAAATGCACTCAAAGGGCACTAAACATAGAGTGTGAAAACTGAGTTTCCTTGAGAGCTGCTTGGAAGCCTGATGGTGTGTGAAGTTAGTGAGCCAAATGGAGTTGTTCTCCCACAAGAACCACTCGGCTGATCCTTCTTCAATATGCCCTTCACCAACATGCAGTGTTTCCTTGATTGAATTAGCTCTCACACCAATATTTGCGTCTAGAGCCTTTGCATTGAGGGCTATCTGAAAACGGCTGTGGCGCTGAAGTTGCCTGTGAATGTGGAGTTGGTGGCATCTGAAACCCGCATGTGGAGCATTCGTTTGTGTGGGATGCTCTACCAGGTTCATTTCAGTCCTAGCCATACAAAGGGCACTAAGCATAGAGTGTGAAAACTGAGTTTCCTTGAGAGCTGCTTGGAAGCCTGATGGTGTGTGAAGTTAGTGAGCCAAATGGAGTTGTTCTCCCACAAGAACCACTCGGCTGATCCTTCTTCAATATGCCCTTCACCAACATGCAGTGTTTCCTTGATTGAATTAGCTCTCACACCAATATTTGCGTCTAGAGCCTTTGCATTGAGGGCTATCTGAAAACGGCTGTGGCGCTGAAGTTGCCTGTGAATGTGGAGTTGGTGGCATGTGAAACCCGCATGTGGAGCATTCTTTGGGTGGGATGCTCTACCAGGTTCATTCCTAGATAATGCACTCAAAGGGCACTAAGCATAGAGTGTGAAAACTGAGTTTCCTTGTGAGAGCTGCTTGGAAGCCTGATGGTGTGTGAAGTTAGTGAGCCAAATGGAGTTGTTCTCCCACAAGAACCACTCGGCTGATCCTTCTTCAATATGCCCTTCACCAACATGCATTGTTTCCTTGATTGAATTAGCTCTCACACCAATATTTGCGTCTAGAGCCTTTGCATTGAGGGCTATCTGAAAACGGCTGTGGCGCTGAAGTTGCCTGTGAATGTGGAGTTGGTGGCATGTGAAACCCGCATGTGGAGCATTCGTTTGTGTGGGATGCTCTACCAGGTTCATTCCTAGAAAATGCACTCAAAGGGCACTAAACATAGAGTGTGAAAACTGAGTTTCCTTGAGAGCTGCTTGGAAGCCTGATGGTGTGTGAAGTTAGTGAGCCAAATGGAGTTGTTCTCCCACAAGAACCACTCGGCTGATCCTTCTTCAATATGCCCTTCACCAACATGCAGTGTTTCCTTGATTGAATTAGCTCTCACACCAATATTTGCGTCTAGAGCCTTTGCATTGAGGGCTATCTGAAAACGGTTGTGGCGCTGAAGTTGTCTGTGAATGTGGAGTTGGTGGCATTTGAAACCCGCATGTGGAGCATTCGTTTGTGTGGGATGCTCTACCAGGTTCATTTCAGTCCTAGCCATACAAAGGGCACTAAGCATAGAGTGTGAAAACTGAGTTTCCTTGAGAGCTGCTTGGAAGCCTGATGGTGTGTGAAGTTAGTGAGCCAAATGGAGTTGTTCTCCCACAAGAACCACTCGGCTGATCCTTCTTCAATATGCCCTTCACCAACATGCAGTGTTTCCTTGATTGAATTAGCTCTCACACCAATATTTGCGTTTAGAGCCTTTGCATTGAGGGTTATCTGAAAACGGCTGTGGCGCTGAAGTTGCCTGTGAATGTGGAGTTGGTGGCATGTGAAACCCGCATGTGGAACATTCGTTTGTGTGGGATGATCTACCAGGTTCATTCCTAGATAATGCATTCAAAAGGCACTAAACATAGAGTGTGAAAACTGAGTTTCCTTGAGAGCTGCTTGGAAGCCTGATGGTGTGTGAAGTTAGTGAGCCCAATGGAGTTGTTCTCCCACAAGAACCACTCGGCTGATCCTTCTTCAATATGCCCTTCACCAACATGCAGTGTTTCCTTGATTGAATTAGCTCTCACACCAATATTTGCGTCTAGAGCCTTTGCATTGAGGGCTATCTGAAAACGGCTGTGGCGCTGAAGTTGCCTGTGAATGTGGAGTTGGTGGCATGTGAAACCCGCATGTGGAGCATTCGTTTGTGTGGGATGCTCTACCAGGTTCATTTCAGTCCTAGCCATACAAAGGGCACTAAGCATAGAGTGAAAACTGAGTTTCCTTGAGAGCTGCTTGGAAGCCTGATGGTGTGTGACGTTAGTAAGCCAAATGGAGTTGTTCTCCCACAAGAACCACTCGGCTGATCCTTCTTCAATATGCCCTTCACCAACATGCAGTGTTTCCTTGATTGAATTAGCTCTCACACCAATATTTGCGTCTAGAGCCTTTGCATTGAGGGCTATCTGAAAACGGCTGTGGCGCTGAAGTTGCCTGTGAATGTGGAGTTGGTGGCATGTGAAACCCGCATGTGGAGCATTCGTTTGTGTGGGATGCTCTACCAGGTTCATTCCTAGATAATGCATCCAATGGGCACTAAGCATAGAGTGTGAAAACTGAGTTTCCTTGAGAGCTGCTTGGAAGCCTGATGGTGTGTGAAGTTAGTGAGCCAAATGGAGTTGTTCTCCCACAAGAACCACTCGGCTGATCCTTCTTCAATATGCCCTTCACCAACATGCAGTGTTTCCTTGATTGAATTAGCTCTCACACCAGTATTTGTGTCTAGAGCCTTTGCATTGAGGGCTATCTGAAAACGGCTGTGGCGCTGAAGTTGCCTGTGAATGTGGAGTTGGTGGCATGTGAAACCCGCATGTGGAGCATTCGTTTGTGTGGGATGCTGACCAAGCTTCATTTCAGGCCTAGGAACACATAGAGCACTAAGCATAGAGTGTGAAAACTGAGTTTCCTTGAGAGCTGCTTGGAAGCCTGATGGTGTGTGAAGTTAGTGAGCCAAATGGAGTTGTTCTCCCACAAGAACCACTCGGCTGATCCTTCTTCAATATGCCCTTCACCAACATGCAGTGTTTCCTTGATTGAATTAGCTCTCACACCAATATTTGCGTCTAGAGCCTTTGCATTGAGGGCTATCTGAAAACGGCTGTGGCGCTGAAGTTGCCTGTGAATGTGGAGTTGGTGGCATGTGAAACCCGCATGTGGAGCATTCGTTTGTGTGGGATGCTCTACCAGTCTCATTCCTAGATAATGCACTCAAAGGGCACTAAGCATAGAGTGTGAAAACTGAGTTTCCTTGAGAGCTGCTTGGAAGCCTGATGGTGTGTGAAGTTAGTGAGCCAAATGGAGTTGTTCTCCCACAAGAACCACTCGGCTGATCCTTCTTCAATATGCCCTTCACCAACATGCAGTGTTTCCTTGATTGAATTAGCTCTCACACCAATATTTGCGTCTAGAGCCTTTGCATTGAGGGCTATCTGAAAACGGCTGTGGCGCTGAAGTTGCCTGTGAATGTGGAGTTGGTGGCATGTGAAACCCGCATGTGGAGCATTCGTTTGTGTGGGATGCTCTACCAGGTTCATTCCTAGATAATGCACTCAAAGGGCACTAAGCATAGAGTGTGAAAACTGAGTTTCCTTGAGAGCTGCTTGGAAGCCTGATGGTGTGTGAAGTTAGTGAGCCAAATGGAGTTGTTCTCCCACAAGAACCACTCGGCTGATCCTTCTTCAATATGCCCTTCACCAACATGCAGTGTTTCCTTGATTGAATTAGCTCTCACACCAATATTTGTGTCTAGAGCCTTTGCATTGAGGGCTATCTGAAAACGGCTGTGGCGCTGAAGTTGCCTGTGAATGTGGAGTTGGTGGCATGTGAAACCCGCATGTGGAGCATTCGTTTGTGTCGGATGCTCTACCAGGTTCATTTCAGTCCCAGCCATACAAGGGGACTAAGCATAGAGTGTGAAAACTGAGTTTCCTTGAGAGCTGCTTGGAAGCCTGATGGTGTGTGAAGTTAGTGAGCCAAATGGAGTTGTTCTCCCACAAGAACCACTCGGCTGATCCTTCTTCAATATGCCCTTCACCAACATGCAGTGTTTCCTTGATTGAATTAGCTCTCACACCAATATTTGCGTCTAGATCCTTTGCATTGAGGGCTATCTGAAAACGGCTGTGGCGCTGAAGTTGCCTGTGAATGTGGAGTTGGTGGCATGTGAAACCCGCATGTGGAGCATTCGTTTGTGTGGGATGCTCTACCAGGTTCATTCCTAGATAATGCACTCAAAGGGCACTAAGCATAGAGTGTGAAAACTGAGTTTCCTTGAGAGCTGCTTGGAAGCCTGATGGTGTGTGAAGTTAGTGAGCCAAATGGAGTTGTTCTCCCACAAGAACCACTCGGCTGATCCTTCTTCAATATGCCCTTCACCAACATGCAGTGTTTCCTTGATTGAATTAGCTCTCACACCAATATTTGCGTCTAGAGCCTTTGCATTGAGGGCTATCTGAAAACGGCTGTGGCGCTGAAGTTGCCTGTGAATGTGGAGTTGGTGGCATGTGAAACCCGCATGTGGAGCATTCGTTTGTGTGGGATGCTCTACCAGGTTCATTCCTAGATAATGCATTCAAAGGGCACTAAACATAGAGTGTGAAAACTGAGTTTCCTTGAGAGCTGCTTGGAAGCCTGATGGTGTGTGAAGTTAGTGAGCCAAATGGAGTTGTTCTCCCACAAGAACCACTCGGCTTATCATTCTTCAATATGCCCTTCACCAACATGCAGTGTTTCCTTGATTGAATTAGCTCTCACACCAATATTTGCGTCTAGAGCCTTTGCATTGAGGGCTATCTGAAAACGGCTGTGGCACTGAAGTTGCCTGTGAATGTGGAGTTGGTGGCATGTGAAACCCGCATGTGGAGCATTCGTTTGTGTGGGATGCTCTACCAGGTTCATTTCAGTCCTAGCCATACAAAGGGCACTAAGCATAGAGTGTGAAAACTGAGTTTCCTTGAGAGCTGCTTGGAAGCCTGATGGTGTGTGAAGTTAGTGAACCAAATGGAGTTGTTCTCCCACAAGAACCACTCGGCTGATCCTTCTTCAATATGCCCTTCACCAACATGCAGTGTTTCCTTGATTGAATTAGCTCTCACACCAATATTTGCGTCTAGAGCCTTTGCATTGAGGGCTATCTGAAAACGGCTGTGGCGCTGAAGTTGCCTGTGAATGTGGAGTTGGTGGCATGTGAAACCCGCATGTGGAGCATTCGTTTGTGTGGGATGCTCTACCAGGTTCATTCCTAGATAATGCATTCAAAGGGCACTAAACATAGAGTGTGAAAACTGAGTTTCCTTGAGAGCTGCTTGGAAGCCTGATGGTGTGTGAAGTTAGTGAGCCAAATGGAGTTGTTCTCCCACAAGAACCACTCGGCTGATCCTTCTTCAGTATGCCCTTCACCAACATGCAGTGTTTCCTTGATTGAATTAGCTCTCACACCAATATTTGCGTCTAGATCCTTTGCATTGAGGGCTATCTGAAAACGGCTGTGGCACTGAAGTTGCCTGTGAATGTGGAGTTGGTGGCATGTGAAACCCGCATGTGGAGCATTCGTTTGTGTGGGATGCTCTACCAGGTTCATTCCTAGATAATGCACTCAAAGGGCACTAAGCATAGAGTGTGAAAACTGAGTTTCCTTGAGAGCTGCTTGGAAGCCTGATGGTGTGTGAAGTTAGTGAGCCAAATGGAGTTGTTCTCCCACAAGAACCACTCGGCTGATCCTTCTTCAATATGCCCTTCACCAACATGCAGTGTTTCCTTGATTGAATTAGCTCTCACACCAATATTTGCGTCTCGAGCCTTTGCATTGAGGGCTATCTGAAAACGGCTGTGGCGCTGAAGTTGCCTGTGAATGTGGAGTTGGTGGCATGTGAAACCCGCATGTGGAGCATTCGTTTGTGTGGGATGCTCTACCAGGTTCATTCCTAGATAATGCACTCAAAGGGCACTAAGCATAGAGTGTGAAAACTGAGTTTCCTTGAGAGCTGCTTGGAAGCCTGATGGTGTGTGAAGTTAGTGAGCCAAATGGAGTTGTTCTCCCACAAGAACCACTCGGCTGATCCTTCTTCAATATGCCCTTCACCAACATGCAGTGTTTCCTTGATTGAATTAGCTCTCACACCAATATTTGCGTCTAGAGCCTTTGCATTGAGGGCTATCTGAAAACGGCTGTGGCGCTGAAGTTGCCTGTGAATGTGGAGTTGGTGGCATGTGAAACCCGCATGTGGAGCATTCGTTTGTGTGGGATGCTCTACCAGGTTCATTCCTAGATAATGCACTCAAAGGGCACTAAGCATAGAGTGTGAAAACTGAGTTTCCTTGAGAGCTGCTTGGAAGCCTGATGGTGTGTGAAGTTAGTGAGCCAAATGGAGTTGTTCTCCCACAAGAACCACTCGGCTGATCCTTCTTCAATATGCCCTTCACCAACATGCAGTGTTTCCTTGATTGAATTAGCTCTCACACCAATATTTGCGTCTAGAGCCTTTGCATTGAGGGCTATCTGAAAACGGCTGTGGCGCTGAAGTTGCCTGTGAATGTGGAGTTGGTGGCATGTGAAACCCGCATGTGGAGCATTCGTTTGTGTGGGATGCTCTACCAGGTTCATTCCTAGATAATGCACTCAAAGGGCACTAAGCATAGAGTGTGAAAACTGAGTTTCCTTGAGAGCTGCTTGGAAGCCTGATGGTGTGTGAAGTTAGTGAGCCAAATGGAGTTGTTCTCCCACAAGAACCACTCGGCTGATCCTTCTTCAATATGCCCTTCACCAACATGCAGTGTTTCCTTGATTGAATTAGCTCTCACACCAATATTTGCGTCTAGAGCCTTTGCATTGAGGGCTATCTGAAAACGGCTGTGGCGCTGAAGTTGCCTGTGAATGTGGAGTTGGTGGCATGTGAAACCCGCATGTGGAGCATTCGTTTGTGTGGGATGCTCTACCAGGTTCATTCCTAGAAAATGCATTCAAAGGGCACTAAGCATAGAGTGTGAAAACTGAGTTTCCTTGAGAGCTGCTTGGAAGCCTGATGGTGTGTGAAGTTAGTGAGCCAAATGGAGTTGTTCTCCCACAAGAACCACTCGGCTTATCCTTCTTCAATATGCCCTTCACCAACATGCAGTGTTTCCTTGATTGAATTAGCTCTCACACCAATATTTGCGTCTAGAGCCTTTGCATTGAGGGCTATCTGAAAACGGCTGTGGCACTGAAGTTGCCTGTGAATGTGGAGTTGGTGGCATGTGAAACCCGCATGTGGAGCATTCGTTTGTGTGGGATGCTCTACCAGGTTCATTTCAGTCCTAGCCATACAAAGGGCACTAAGCATAGAGTGTGAAAACTGAGTTTCCTTGAGAGCTGCTTGGAAGCCTGATGGTGTGTGAAGTTAGTGAGCCAAATGGAGTTGTTCTCCCACAAGAACCACTCGGCTGATCCTTCTTCAATATGCCCTTCACCAACATGCAGTGTTTCCTTGATTGAATTAGCTCTCACACCAATATTTGCGTCTAGAGCCTTTGCATTGAGGGCTATCTGAAAACGGCTGTGGCGCTGAAGTTGCCTGTGAATGTGGAGTTGGTGGCATGTGAAACCCGCATGTGGAGCATTCGTTTGTGTGGGATGCTATACCAGGTTCATTCCTAGATAATGCACTCAAAGGGCACTAAGCATAGAGTGTGAAAACTGAGTTTCCTTGAGAGCTGCTTGGAAGCCTGATGGTGTGTGAAGTTAGTGAGCCAAATGGAGTTGTTCTCCCACAAGAACCACTCGGCTGATCCTTCTTCAATATGCCCTTCACCAACATGCAGTGTTTCCTTGATTGAATTAGCTCTCACACCAATATTTGCGTCTAGAGCCTTTGCATTGAGGGCTATCTGAAAACGGCTGTGGCGCTGAAGTTGCCTGTGAATGTGGAGTTGGTGGCATGTGAAACCCGCATGTGGAGCATTCATTTGTGTGGGATGCTCTACCAGGTTCATTTCAGTCCTAGCCATACAAAGGGCACTAAGCATAGAGTGAAAACTGAGTTTCCTTGAGAGCTGCTTGGAAGCCTGATGGTGTGTGAAGTTAGTGAGCCAAATGGAGTTGTTCTCCCACAAGAACCACTCGGCTGATCCTTCTTCAATATGCCCTTCACCAACATGCAGTGTTTCCTTGATTGAATTAGCTCTCACACCAATATTTGCGTCTAGAGCCTTTGCATTGAGGGCTATCTGAAAACGGCTGTGGCGCTGAAGTTGCCTGTGAATGTGGAGTTGTTGGCATGTGAAACCCGCATGTGGAGCATTCGTTTGTGTGGGATGCTCTACCAGGTTCATTTCAGTCCTAGCCATACAAAGGGCACTAAGCATAGAGTGTGAAAACTGAGTTTCCTTGAGAGCTGCTTGGAAGCCTGATGGTGTGTGAAGTTATTGAGCCAAATGGAGTTGTTCTCCCACAAGAACCACTCGGCTGATCCTTCTTCAATATGCCCTTCACCAACATGCAGTGTTTCCTTGATTGAATTAGCTCTCACACCAATATTTGCGTCTAGAGCCTTTGCATTGAGGGCTATCTGAAAACGGCTGTGGCGCTGAAGTTGCCTGTGAATGTGGAGTTGGTGGCATGTGAAACCCGCATGTGGAGCATTCGTTTGTGTGGGATGCTCTACCAGGTTCATTTCAGTCCTAGCCATACAAAGGGCACTAAGCATAGAGTGTGAAAACTGAGTTTCCTTGAGAGCTGCTTGGAAGCCTGATGGTGTGTGAAGTTAGTGAGCCAAATGCAGTTGTTCTCCCACAAGAACCACTCAGCTGATCCTTCTTCAATATGCCCTTCACCAACATGCAGTGTTTCCTTGATTGAATTAGCTCTCACACCAATATTTGCGTCTAGAGCCTTTGCATTGAGGGCTATCTGAAAACGGCTGTGGCGCTGAAGTTGCCTGTGAATGTGGAGTTGGTGGCATATGAAACCCGCATGTGGAGCATTCGTTTGTGTGGGATGCTCTACCAGGTTCATTCCTAGATAATGCATTCAATGGGCACTAAGCATAGAGTGTGAAAACTGACTTTCCTTGAGAGCTGCTTGGAAGCCTGATGGTGTGTGAAGTTAGTGAGCCAAATGGAGTTGTTCTCCCACAAGAACCACTCGGCTGATCCTTCTTCAATATGCCCTTCACCAACATGCAGTGTTTCCTTGATTGAATTAGCTCTCACACCAATATTTGCGTCTAGAGCCTTTGCATTGAGGGCTATCTGAAAACGGCTGTGGCGCTGAAGTTGCCTGAGAATGTGGAGTTGGTGGCATGTGAAACCCACATGTGGAGCATTCGTTTGTGTGGGATGCTCTACCAGGTTCATTCCTAGATAATGCACTCAAAGGGCACTAAGCATAGAGTGTGAAAACTGAGTTTCCTTGAGAGCTGCTTGGAAGCCTGATGGTGTGTGAAGTTAGTGAGCCAAATGGAGTTGTTCTCCCACAAGAACCACTCGGCTGATCCTTCTTCAATATGCCCTTCACCAACATGCAGTGTTTCCTTGATTGAATTAGCTCTCACACCAATATTTGTGTCTAGAGCCTTTGCATTGAGGGCTATCTGAAAACGGCTGTGGCACTGAAGTTGCCTGTGAATGTGGAGTTGGTGGCATGTGAAACCCGCATGTGGAGCATTCGTTTGTGTCGGATGCTCTACCAGGTTCATTTCAGTCCCAGCCATACAAAGGGCACTAAGCATAGAGTGTGAAAACTGAGTTTCCTTGAGAGCTGCTTGGAAGCCTGATGGTGTGTGAAGTTAGTGAGCCAAATGGAGTTGTTCTCCCACAAGAACCACTCGGCTGATCCTTCTTCAATATGCCCTTCACCAACATGCAGTGTTTCCTTGATTGAATTAGCTCTCACACCAATATTTGCGTCTAGATCCTTTGCATTGAGGGCTATCTGAAAACGGCTGTGGCACTGAAGTTGCCTGTGAATGTGGAGTTGGTGGCATGTGAAACCCGCATGTGGAGCATTCGTTTGTGTGGGATGCTCTACCAGGTTCATTCCTAGATAATGCACTCAAAGGGCACTAAGCATAGAGTGTGAAAACTGAGTCTCCTTGAGAGCTGCTTGGAAGCCTGATGGTGTGTGAAGTTAGTGACCCAAATGGAGTTGTTCTCCCACAAGAACCACTCGGCTGATCCTTCTTCAATATGCCCTTCACCAACATGCAGTGTTTCCTTGATTGAATTAGCTCTCACACCAATATTTGCGTCTAGATCCTTTGCATTGAGGGCTATCTGAAAACGGCTGTGGCGCTGAAGTTGCCTGTGAATGTGGAGTTGGTGGCATGTGAAACCCGCATGCGGAGCATTCGTTTGTGTGGGATGCTCTACCAGGTTCATTTCAGTCCTAGCCATACAAAGGGCACTAAGCATAGAGTGTGAAAACTGAGTTTCCTTGAGAGCTGCTTGGAAGCCTGATGGTGTGTGAAGTTAGTGAGCCAAATGGAGTTGTTCTCCCACAAGAACCACTCGGCTGATCCTTCTTCAATATGCCCTTCACCAACATGCAGTGTTTCCTTGATTGAATTAGCTCTCACACCAATATTTGCGTCTAGAGCCTTTGCATTGAGGGCTATCTGAAAACGGCTGTGGCGCTGAAGTTGCCTGTGAATGTGGAGTTGGTGGCATGTGAAACCCGCATGTGGAGCATTCGTTTGTGTGGGATGCTCTACCAGGTTCATTCCTAGATAATGCACTCAAAGGGCACTAAGCATAGAGTGTGAAAACTGAGTTTCCTTGAGAGCTGCTTGGAAGCCTGATGGTGTGTGAAGTTAGTGAGCCAAATGGAGTTGTTCTCCCACAAGAACCACTCGGCTGATCCTTCTTCAATATGCCCTTCACCAACATGCAGTGTTTCCTTGATTGAATTAGCTCTCACACCAATATTTGCGTCTAGAGCCTTTGCATTGAGGGCTATCTGAAAACGGCTGTGGCGCTGAAGTTGCCTGTGAATGTGGAGTTGGTGGCATGTGAAACCCGCATGTGGAGCATTCGTTTGTGTGGGATGCTCTACCAGGTTCATTCCTAGATAATGCATTCAAAGGGCACTAAACATAGAGTGTGAAAACTGAGTTTCCTTGAGAGCTGCTTGGAAGCCTGATGGTGTGTGAAGTTAGTGAGCCAAATGGAGTTGTTCTCCCACAAGAACCACTCGGCTTATCATTCTTCAATATGCCCTTCACCAACATGCAGTGTTTCCTTGATTGAATTAGCTCTCACACCAATATTTGCGTCTAGAGCCTTTGCATTGAGGGCTATCTGAAAACGGCTGTGGCACTGAAGTTGCCTGTGAATGTGGAGTTGGTGGCATGTGAAACCCGCATGCGGAGCATTCGTTTGTGTGGGATGCTCTACCAGGTTCATTTCAGTCCTAGCCATACAAAGGGCACTAAGCATAGAGTGTGAAAACTGAGTTTCCTTGAGAGCTGCTTGGAAGCCTGATGGTGTGTGAAGTTAGTGAACCAAATGGAGTTGTTCTCCCACAAGAACCACTCGGCTGATCCTTCTTCAATATGCCCTTCACCAACATGCAGTGTTTCCTTGATTGAATTAGCTCTCACACCAATATTTGCGTCTAGAGCCTTTGCATTGAGGGCTATCTGAAAACGGCTGTGGCGCTGAAGTTGCCTGTGAATGTGGAGTTGGTGGCATGTGAAACCCGCATGTGGAGCATTCGTTTGTGTGGGATGATCTACCAGGTTCATTCCTAGATAATGCACTCAAAGGGCACTAAGCATAGAGTGTGAAAACTGAGTCTCCTTGAGAGCTGCTTGGAAGCCTGATGGTGTGTGAAGTTAGTGACCCAAATGGAGTTGTTCTCCCACAAGAACCACTCGGCTGATCCTTCTTCAATATGCCCTTCACCAACATGCAGTGTTTCCTTGATTGAATTAGCTCTCACACCAATATTTGCGTCTAGAGCCTTTGCATTGAGGGCTATCTGAAAACGGCTGTGGCGCTGAAGTTGACTGTGAATGTGGAGTTGGTGGCATGTGAAACCCGCATGTGGAGCATTCGTTTGTGTGGGATGCTCTACCAGGTTCATTTCAGTCCTAGCCATACAAAGGGCACTAAGCATAGAGTGTGAAAACTGAGTTTCCTTGAGAGCTGCTTGGAAGCCTGATGGTGTGTGAAGTTAGTGAGCCAAATGGAGTTGTTCTCCCACAAGAACCACTGGGCTGATCCTTCTTCAATATGCCCTTCACCAACATGCAGTGTTTCCTTGATTGAATTAGCTCTCACACCAATATTTGCGTCTAGAGCCTTTGCATTGAGGGCTATCTGAAAACGGCTGTGGCGCTGAAGTTGCCTGTGAATGTGGAGTTGGTGGCATGTGAAACCCGCATGTGGAGCATTCGTTTGTGTGGGATGCTCTACCAGGTTCATTCCTAGATAATGCACTCAAAGGGCACTAAGCATAGAGTGTGAAAACTGAGTTTCCTTGAGAGCTGCTTGGAAGCCTGATGGTGTGTGAAGTTAGTGAGCCAAATGGAGTTGTTCTCCCACAAGAACCACTCGGCTGATCCTTCTTCAATATGCCCTTCACCAACATGCAGTGTTTCCTTGATTGAATTAGCTCTCACACCAATATTTGCGTCTAGAGCCTTTGCATTGAGGGCTATCTGAAAACGGCTGTGGCGCTGAAGTTGCCTGTGAATGTGGAGTTGGTGGCATGTGAAACCCGCATGTGGAGCATTCGTTTGTGTGGGATGCTCTACCAGGTTCATTCCTAGATAATGCACTGAAAGCGCACTAAGCATAGAGTGTGAAAACTGAGTTTCCTTGAGAGCTGCTTGGAAGCCTGATGGTGTGTGAAGTTAGTGAGCCAAATGGAGTTGTTCTCCCACAAGAACCACTCGGCTGATCCTTCTTCAATATGCCCTTCACCAACATGCAGTGTTTCCTTGATTGAATTAGCTCTCACACCAATATTTGCGTCTAGAGCCTTTGCATTGAGGGCTATCTGAAAACGGCTGTGGCGCTGAAGTTGCCTGTGAATGTGGAGTTGGTGGCATGTGAAACCCGCATGTGGAGCATTCGTTTGTGTGGGATGCTCTACCAGGTTCATTCCTAGATAATGCACTCAAAGGGCACTAAGCATAGAGTGTGAAAACTGAGTTTCCTTGAGAGCTGCTTGGAAGCCTGATGGTGTGTGAAGTTAGTGAGCCAAATGGAGTTGTTCTCCCACAAGAACCACTCGGCTGATCCTTCTTCAATATGCCCTTCACCAACATGCAGTGTTTCCTTGATTGAATCAGCTCTCACACCAATATTTGCGTCTAGAGCCTTTGCATTGAGGGCTATCTGAAAACGGCTGTGGCGCTGAAGTTGCCTGTGAATGTGGAGTTGGTGGCATGTGAAACCCGCATGTGGAGCATTCGTTTGTGTGGGATGCTCTACCAGGTTCATTCCTAGAAAATGCACTCAAAGGGCACTAAACATAGAGTGTGAAAACTGAGTTTCCTTGAGAGCTGCTTGGAAGCCTGATGGTGTGTGAAGTTAGTGAGCCAAATGGAGTTGTTCTCCCACAAGAACCACTCGGCTGATCCTTCTTCAATATGCCCTTCACCAACATGCAGTGTTTCCTTGATTGAATTAGCTCTCACACCAATATTTGCGTCTAGAGCCTTTGCATTGAGGGCTATCTGAAAACGGCTGTGGCACTGAAGTTGCCTGTGAATGTGGAGTTGGTGGCATGTGAAACCCGCATGTGGAGCATTCGTTTGTGTGGGATGCTCTACCAGGTTCATTTCAGTCCTAGCCATACAAAGGGCACTAAGCATAGAGTGTGAAAACTGAGTTTCCTTGAGAGGTGCTTGGAAGCCTGATGGTGTGTGAAGTTAGTGAGCCAAATGGAGTTGTTCTCCCACAAGAACCACTCGGCTGATCCTTCTTCAATATGCCCTTCACCAACATGCAGTGTTTCCTTGATTGAATTAGCTCTCACACCAATATTTGCGTCTAGAGCCTTTGCATTGAGGGCTATCTGAAAACGGCTGTGGCGCTGAAGTTGCCTGTGAATGTGGAGTTGGTGGCATGTGAAACCCGCATGTGGAGCATTCTTTTGTGTGGGTTGCTCTACCAGGTTCATTCCTAGATAATGCACTCAAAGGGCACTAAACATAGAGTGTGAAAACTGAGTTTCCTTGAGAGCTGCTTGGAAGCCTGATGGTGTGTGAAGTTAGTGAGCCAAATGGAGTTGTTCTCCCACAAGAACCACTCGGCTGATCCTTCTTCAATATGCCCTTCACCAACATGCAGTGTTTCCTTGATTGAATTAGCTCTCACACCAATATTTGCGTCTAGAGCCTTTGCATTGAGGGCTATCTGAAAACGGCTGTGGCGCTGAAGTTGCCTGTGAATGTGGAGTTGGTGGCATGTGAAACCCGCATGTGGAGCATTCGTTTGTGTGGGATGCTCTACCAGGTTCATTTCAGTCCTAGCCATACAAAGGGCACTAAGCATAGAGTGTGAAAACTGAGTTTCCTTGAGAGCTGCTTGGAAGCCTGATGGTGTGTGAAGTTAGTGAGCCAAATGGAGTTGTTCTCCCACAAGAACCACTCGGCTGATCCTTCTTCAATATGCCCTTCACCAACATGCAGTGTTTCCTTGATTGAATTAGCTCTCACACCAATATTTGCGTCTAGAGCCTTTGCATTGAGGGCTATCTGAAAACGGCTGTGGCGCTGAAGTTGCCTGTGAATGTGGAGTTGTTGGCATGTGAAACCCGCATGTGGAGCATTCGTTTGTGTGGGATGCTCTACCAGGTTCATTTCAGTCCTAGCCATACAAAGGGCACTAAGCATAGAGTGTGAAAACTGAGTTTCCTTGAGAGCTGCTTGGAAGCCTGATGGTGTGTGAAGTTATTGAGCCAAATGGAGTTGTTCTCCCACAAGAACCACTCGGCTGATCCTTCTTCAATATGCCCTTCACCAACATGCAGTGTTTCCTTGATTGAATTAGCTCTCACACCAATATTTGCGTCTAGAGCCTTTGCATTGAGGGCTATCTGAAAACGGCTGTGGCGCCTAAGTTGCCTGTGAATGTGGAGTTGGTGGCATGTGAAACCCGCATGTGGAGCATTCGTTTGTGTGGGATGCTCTACCAGGTTCATTTCAGTCCTAGCCATACAAAGGGCACTAAGCATAGAGTGTGAAAACTGAGTTTCCTTGAGAGCTGCTTGGAAGCCTGATGGTGTGTGAAGTTAGTGAGCCAAATGCAGTTGTTCTCCCACAAGAACCACTCGGTTGATCCTTCTTCAATATGCCCTTCACCAACATGCAGTGTTTCCTTGATTGAATTAGCTCTCACACCAATATTTGCGTCTAGAGCCTTTGCATTGAGGGCTATCTGAAAACGGCTGTGGCGCTGAAGTTGCCTGTGAATGTGGAGTTGGTGGCATATGAAACCCGCATGTGGAGCATTCGTTTGTGTGGGATGCTCTACCAGGTTCATTCCTAGATAATGCATTCAATGGGCACTAAGCATAGAGTGTGAAAACTGAGTTTCCTTGAGAGCTGCTTGGAAGCCTGATGGTGTGTGAAGTTAGTGAGCCAAATGGAGTTGTTCTCCCACAAGAACCATTCGGCTGATCCTTCTTCAATATGCCCTTCACCAACATGCAGTGTTTCCTTGATTGAATTAGCTCTCACACCAATATTTGTGTCTAGAGCCTTTGCATTGAGGGCTATCTGAAAACGGCTGTGGCGCTGAAGTTGCCTGTGAATGTGGAGTTGGTGGCATGTGAAACCCGCATGTGGAGCATTCGTTTGTGTCGGATGATCTACCAGGTTCATTTCAGTCCCAGCCATACAAAGGGCACTAAGCATAGAGTGTGAAAACTGAGTTTCCTTGAGAGCTGATTGGAAGCCTGATGGTGTGTGAAGTTAGTGAGCCAAATGGAGTTGTTCTCCCACAAGAACCACTCGGCTGATCCTTCTTCAATATGCCCTACACCAACATGCAGTGTTTCCTTGATTGAATTAGCTCTCACACCAATATTTGCGTCTAGAGCCTTTGCATTGAGGGCTATCTGAAAACGGCTGTGGCGCTGAAGTTGCCTGTGAATGTGGAGTTGGTGGCATGTGAAACCCGCATGTGGAGCATTCGTTTGTGTCGGATGATCTACCAGGTTCATTTCAGTCCCAGCCATACAAAGGGCACTAAGCATAGAGTGTGAAAACTGAGTTTCCTTGAGAGCTGATTGGAAGCCTGATGGTGTGTGAAGTTAGTGAGCCAAATGGAGTTGTTCTCCCACAAGAACCACTCGGCTGATCCTTCTTCAATATGCCCTACACCAACATGCAGTGTTTCCTTGATTGAATTAGCTCTCACACCAATATTTGCGTCTAGAGCCTTTGCATTGAGGGCTATCTGAAAACGGCTGTGGCGCTGAAGTTGCCTGTGAATGTGGAGTTGTTGGCATGTGAAACCCGCACTTGGAGCATTCGTTTGTGTGGGATGCTCTACCAGGTTCATTTCAGTCCTAGCCATACAAAGGGCACTAAGCATAGAGTGTGAAAACTGAGTTTCCTTGAGAGGTGCTTGGAAGCCTGATGGTGTGTGAAGTTAGTGAGCCAAATGGAGTTGTTCTCCCACAAGAACCACTCGGCTGATCCTTCTTCAATATGCCCTTCACCAACATGCAGTGTTTCCTTGATTGAATTAGCTCTCACACCAATATTTGCGTCTAGAGCCTTTGCATTGAGGGCTATCTGAAAACGGCTGTGGCACTGAAGTTGCCTGTGAATGTGGAGTTGGTGGCATGTGAAACCCGCATGTGGAGCATTCTTTTGTGTGGGTTGCTCTACCAGGTTCATTCCTAGATAATGCATTCAATGGTCACTAAACATAGAGTGTGAAAACTGAGTTTCCTTGAGAGCTGCTTGGAAGCCTGATGGTGTGTGAAGTTAGTGAGCCAAATGGAGTTGTTCTCCCACAAGAACCACTCGGCTGATCGTTCTTCAATATGCCCTTTACCAACATGCAATGTTTCCTTGATTGAATTAGCTCTCACACCAATATTTGCGTCTAGAGCCTTTGCATTGAGGGCTATCTGAAAACGGCTGTGGCGCTGAAGTTGCCTGAGAATGTGGAGTTGGTGGCATGTGAAACCCGCATGTGGAGCATTCATTTGTGTGGGATGCTCTACCAGGTTCATTGCTAGATAATGCACTCAAAGGGCACTAAGCATAGAGTGTGAAAACTGAGTTTCCTTGAGAGCTGATTGGAAGCCTGATGGTGTGTGAAGTTAGTGAGCCAAATGGAGTTGTTCTCCCACAAGAACCACTCGGCTGATCCTTCTTCAATATGCCCTACGCCAACATGCAGTGTTTCCTTGATTGAATTAGCTCTCACACCAATATATGCGTCTAGAGCCTTTGCATTGAGGGCTATCTGAAAACGGCTGTGGCGCTGAAGTTGCCTGTGAATGTGGAGTTGTTGGCATGTGAAACCCGCACTTGGAGCATTCGTTTGTGTGGGATGCTCTACCAGGTTCATTTCAGTCCTAGCCATACAAAGGGCACTAAGCATAGAGTGTGAAAACTGAGTTTCCTTGAGAGCTGCTTGGAAGCCTGATGGTGTGTGAAGTTAGTGAGCCAAATGGAGTTGTTCTCCCACAAGAACCACTCGGCTGATCCTTCTTCAATATGCCCTTCACCAACATGCAGTGTTTCCTTGATTGAATTAGCTCTCACACCAATATTTGCGTCTAGAGCCTTTGCATTGAGGGCTATCTGAAAACGGCTGTGGCGCTGAAGTTGCCTGTGAATGTGGAGTTGTTGGCATGTGAAACCCGCATGTGGAGCATTCGTTTGTGTGGGATGCTCTACCAGGTTCATTTCAGTCCTAGCCATACAAAGGGCACTAAGCATAGAGTGTGAAAACTGAGTTTCCTTGAGAGCTGCTTGGAAGCCTGATGGTGTGTGAAGTTATTGAGCCAAATGGAGTTGTTCTCCCACAAGAACCACTCGGCTGATCCTTCTTCAATATGCCCTTCACCAACATGCAGTGTTTCCTTGATTGAATTAGCTCTCACACCAATATTTGCGTCTAGAGCCTTTGCATTGAGGGCTATCTGAAAACGGCTGTGGCGCTGAAGTTGCCTGTGAATGTGGAGTTGGTGGCATGTGAAACCCGCATGTGGAGCATTCGTTTGTGTGGGATGCTCTACCAGGTTCATTTCAGTCCTAGCCATACAAAGGGCACTAAGCATAGAGTGTGAAAACTGAGTTTCCTTGAGAGCTGCTTGGAAGCCTGATGGTGTGTGAAGTTAGTGAGCCAAATGCAGTTGTTCTCCCACAAGAACCACTCGGTTGATCCTTCTTCAATATGCCCTTCACCAACATGCAGTGTTTCCTTGATTGAATTAGCTCTCACACCAATATTTGCGTCTAGAGCCTTTGCATTGAGGGCTATCTGAAAACGGCTGTGGCGCTGAAGTTGCCTGTGAATGTGGAGTTGGTGGCATATGAAACCCGCATGTGGAGCATTCGTTTGTGTGGGATGCTCTACCAGGTTCATTCCTAGATAATGCATTCAATGGGCACTAAGCATAGAGTGTGAAAACTGAGTTTCCTTGAGAGCTGCTTGGAAGCCTGATGGTGTGTGAAGTTAGTGAGCCAAATGGAGTTGTTCTCCCACAAGAACCACTCGGCTGATCCTTCTTCAATATGCCCTTCACCAACATGCAGTGTTTCCTTGATTGAATTAGCTCTCACACCAATATTTGTGTCTAGAGCCTTTGCATTGAGGGCTATCTGAAAACGGCTGTGGCGCTGAAGTTGCCTGTGAATGTGGAGTTGGTGGCATGTGAAACCCGCATGTGGAGCATTCGTTTGTGTCGGATGATCTACCAGGTTCATTTCAGTCCCAGCCATACAAAGGGCACTAAGCATAGAGTGTGAAAACTGAGTTTCCTTGAGAGCTGATTGGAAGCCTGATGGTGTGTGAAGTTAGTGAGCCAAATGGAGTTGTTCTCCCACAAGAACAACTCGGCTGATCCTTCTTCAATATGCCCTACACCAACATGCAGTGTTTCCTTGATTGAATTAGCTCTCACACCAATATTTGCGTCTAGAGCCTTTGCATTGAGGGCTATCTGAAAACGGCTGTGGCGCTGAAGTTGCCTGTGAATGTGGAGTTGGTGGCATGTGAAACCCGCATGTGGAACATTCGTTTGTGTGGGATGCTCTACCAGGTTCATTCCTAGATAATGCACTCAAAGGGCACTAAGCATAGAGTGTGAAAACTGAGTTTCCTTGAGAGCTGCTTGGAAGCCTGATGGTGTGTGAAGTTAGTGAGCCAAATGCAGTTGTTCTCCCACAAGAACCACTCGGCTGATCCTTCTTCAATATGCCCTTCACCAACATGCAGTGTTTCCTTGATTGAATTAGCTCTCACACCAATATTTGCGTCTAGAGCCTTTGCATTGAGAGCTATCTGAAAACGGCTGTGGCGCTGAAGTTGCCTGTGAATGTGGAGTTGGTGGCATGTGAAACCCGCATGTGGAACATTCGTTTGTGTGGGATGCTCTACCAGGTTCATTCCTAGATAATGCATTCAAAGGGCACTAAACATAGAGTGTGAAAACTGAGTTTCCTTGAGAACTGCTTGGAAGCCTGATGGTGTGTGAAGTTAGTGAGCCAAATGGAGTTGTTCTCCCACAAGAACCACTCGGCTCATCGTTCTTCAATATGCCCTTCACCAACATGCAGTGTTTGCTTGATTGAATTAGCTCTCACACCAATATTTGCGTCTAGAGCCTTTGCATTGAGGGCTATCTGAAAACGGCTGTGGCGCTGAAGTTGCCTGTGAATGTGGAGTTGTTGGCATGTGAAACCCGCACTTGGAGCATTCGTTTGTGTGGGATGCTCTACCAGGTTCATTTCAGTCCTAGCCATACAAAGGGCACTAAGCATAGAGTGTGAAAACTGAGTTTCCTTGAGAGCTGCTTGGAAGCCTGATGGTGTGTGAAGTTAGTGAGCCAAATGGAGTTGTTCTCCCACAAGAACCACTCGGCTGATCCTTCTTCAATATGCCCTTCACCAACATGCAGTGTTTCCTTGATTGAATTAGCTCTCACACCAATATTTGCGTCTAGAGCCTTTGCATTGAGGGCTATCTGAAAACGGCTGTGGCACTGAAGTTGCCTGTGAATGTGGAGTTGTTGGCATGTGAAACCCGCATGTGGAGCATTCTTTTGTGTGGGTTGCTCTACCAGGTTCATTCCTAGATAATGCATTCAATGGTCACTAAACATAGAGTGTGAAAACTGAGTTTCCTTGAGAGCTGCTTGGAAGCCTGATGGTGTGTGAAGTTAGTGAGCCAAATGGAGTTGTTCTCCCACAAGAACCACTCGGCTGATCCTTCTTCAATATGCCCTTTACCAACATGCAGTGTTTCCTTGATTGAATTAGCTCTCACACCAATATTTGCGTCTAGAGCCTTTGCATTGAGGGCTATCTGAAAACGGCTGTGGCGCTGAAGTTGCCTGAGAATGTGGAGTTGGTGGCATGTGAAACCCGCATGTGGAGCATTCATTTGTGTGGGATGCTCTACCAGGTTCATTGCTAGATAATGCACTCAAAGGGCACTAAGCATAGAGTGTGAAAACTGAGTTTCCTTGAGAGCTGCTTGGAAGCCTGATTGTGTGTGAAGTTAGTGAGCCAAATGGAGTTGTTCTCCCACAAGAACCACTCGGCTGATCCTTCTTCAATATGCCCTACGCCAACATGCAGTGTTTCCTTGATTGAATTAGCTCTCACACCAATATATGCGTCTAGAGCCTTTGCATTGAGGGCTATCTGAAAACGGCTGTGGCGCTGAAGTTGCCTGTGAATGTGGAGTTGGTGGCATGTGAAACCCGCATGTGGAACATTCGTTTGTGTGGGATGCTCTACCAGGTTCATTCCTAGATAATGCACTCAAAGGGCACTAAGCATAGAGTGTGAAAACTGAGTTTCCTTGAGAGCTGCTTGGAAGCCTGATGGTGTGTGAAGTTAGTGAGCCAAATGGAGTTGTTCTCCCACAAGAACCACTCGGCTGATCCTTCTTCAATATGCCCTTCACCAACATGCAGTGTTTCCTTGATTGAATTAGCTCTCACACCAATATTTGCGTCTAGAGCCTTTGCATTGAGGGCTATCTGAAAACGGCTGTGGCGCTGAAGTTGCCTGTGAATGTGGAGTTGGTGGCATGTGAAACCCGCATGTGGAGCATTCGTTTGTGTGGGATGCTCTACCAGGTTCATTCCTAGATAATGCATTCAAAGGGCACTAAACATAGAGTGTGAAAACTGAGTTTCCTTGAGAGCTGCTTGGAAGCCTGATGGTGTGTGAAGTTAGTGAGCCAAATGGAGTTGTTCTCCCACAAGAACCACTCGGCTCATCGTTCTTCAATATGCCCTTCACCAACATGCAGTGTTTCCTTGATTGAATTAGCTCTCACACCAATATTTGTGTCTAGAGCCTTTGCATTGAGGGCTATCTGAAAACGGCTGTGGCGCTGAAGTTGCCTGTGAATGTGGAGTTGTTGGCATGTGAAACCCGCATGTGGAGCATTCGTTTGTGTGGGATGCTCTACCAGGTTCATTTCAGTCCTAGCCATACAAAGGGCACTAAGCATAGAGTGTGAAAACTGAGTTTCCTTGAGAGCTGCTTGGAAGCCTGATGGTGTGTGAAGTTAGTGAGTCAAATGGAGTTGTTCTCCCACAAGAACCACTCGGCTGATCCTTCTTCAATATGCCCTTCACCAACATGCAGTGTTTCCTTGATTGAATTAGCTCTCACACCAATATTTGCGTCTAGAGCCTTTGCATTGAGGGTTATCTGAAAACGGCTGTGGCGCTGAAGTTGCCTGTGAATGTGGAGTTGGTGGCATGTGAAACCCGCATGTGGAGCATTCGTTTGTGTGGGATGCTCTACCAGGTTCATTCCTAGATAATGCACTCAAAGGGCACTAAGCATAGAGTGTGAAAACTGAGTTTCCTTGAGAGCTGCTTGGAAGCCTGATGGTGTGTGAAGTTAGTGAGCCAAATGGAGTTGTTCTCCCACAAGAACCACTCGGCTGATCCTTCTTCAATATGCCCTTCACCAACATGCAGTGTTTCCTTGATTGAATTAGCTCTCACACCAATATTTGCATCTAGAGCCTTTGCATTGAGGGCTATCTGAAAACGGCTGTGGCGCTGAAGTTGCCTGTGAATGTGGAGTTGGTGGCATGTGAAACCCGCATGTGGGTGAAACCCGCATGTGGAACATTCGTTTGTGTGGGATGCTCTACCAGGTTGATTCCTAGATAATGCATTCAAAGGGCACTAAACATAGAGTGTGAAAACTGAGTTTCCTTGAGAGCTGCTTGGAAGCCTGATGGTG
Organism: Ochotona princeps; assembly: GCF_030435755.1. NCBI lineage: Eukaryota > Metazoa > Chordata > Mammalia > Lagomorpha > Ochotonidae > Ochotona > Ochotona princeps. Next base: position 28,145 of record NW_026700716.1, read on the forward strand.
TGTGAAGTTAGTGAGCCAAATGGAGTTGTTCTCCCACAAGAACCACTCGGCTGATCCTTCTTCAATATGCCCTTCACCAACATGCAGTGTTTCCTTGATTGAATTAGCTCTCACACCAATATTTGCGTCTAGAGCCTTTGCATTGAGGGCTATCTGAAAACGGTTGTGGCGCTGAAGTTGTCTGTGAATGTGGAGTTGGTGGCATGTGAAACCCGCATGTGGAGCATTCGTTTGTGTGGGATGCTCTACCAGGTTCATTTCAGTCCTAGCCATACAAAGGGCACTAAGCATAGAGTGTGAAAACTGAGTTTCCTTGAGAGCTGCTTGGAAGCCTGATGGTGTGTGAAGTTAGTGAGCCAAATGGAGTTGTTCTCCCACAAGAACCACTCGGCTGATCCTTCTTCAATATGCCCTTCACCAACATGCAGTGTTTCCTTGATTGAATTAGCTCTCACACCAATATTTGCGTTTAGAGCCTTTGCATTGAGGGCTATCTGAAAAGGGCTGTGGCGCTGAAGTTGCCTGTGAATGTGGAGTTGGTGGCATGTGAAACCCGCATGTGGAACATTCGTTTGTGTGGGATGCTCTACCAGGTTCATTCCTAGATAATGCATTCAAAGGGCACTAAACATAGAGTGTGAAAACTGAGTTTCCTTGAGAGCTGCTTGGAAGCCTGATGGTGTGTGAAGTTAGTGAGCCCAATGGAGTTGTTCTCCCACAAGAACCACTCGGCTGATCCTTCTTCAATATGCCCTTCACCAACATGCAGTGTTTCCTTGATTGAATTAGCTCTCACACCAATATTTGCGTCTAGAGCCTTTGCATTGAGGGCTATCTGAAAACGGCTGTGGCGCTGAAGTTGCCTGTGAATGTGGAGTTGGTGGCATGTGAAACCCGCATGTGGAGCATTCGTTTGTGTGGGATGCTCTACCAGGCTCATTCCTAGATAATGCACTCAAAGGGCACTAAGCATAGAGTGTGAAAACTGAGTTTCCTTGAGAGCTGCTTGGAAGCCTGATGGTGTGTGAAGTTAGTGAGCCAAATGGAGTTGTTCTCCCACAAGAACCACTCGGCTGATCCTTCTTCAATATGCCCTTCACCAACATGCAGTGTTTCCTTGATTGAATTAGCTCTCACACCAATATTTGCGTCTAGAGCCTTTGCATTGAGGGCTATCTGAAATCGGCTGTGGCGCTGAAGTTGCCTGTGAATGTGGAGTTGGTGGCATGTGAAACCCGCATGTGGAGCATTCGTTTGTGTGGGATGCTCTACCAGGTTCATTCCTAGATAATGCACTCAAAGGGCACTAAGCATAGAGTGTGAAAACTGAGTTTCCTTGAGAGCTGCTTAGAAGCCTGATGTTGTGTGAAGTTAGTGAGCCAAATGGAGTTGTTCTCCCACAAGAACCACTCGGCTGATCCTTCTTCAATATGCCCTTCACCAACATGCAGTGTTTCCTTGATTGAATTAGCTCTCACACCAATATTTGCGTCTAGAGCCTTTGCATTGAGGGCTATCTGAAAACGGCAGTGGCGCTGAAGTTGCCTGTGAATGTGGAGTTGGTGGCATGTGAAACCCGCATGTGGAGCATTCGTTTGTGTGGGATGCTCTACCAGGTTCATTTCAGTCCTAGCCATACAAAGGGCACTAAGCATAGAGTGTGAAAACTGAGTTTCCTTGAGAACTGCTTGGAAGCCTGATAGTGTGTGAAGTTAGTGAGCCAAATGGAGTTGTTCTCCCACAAGAACCACTCGGCTGATCCTTCTTCAATATGCCCTTCACCAACATGCAGTGTTTCCTTGATTGAATTAGCTCTCACACCAATATTTGCGTCTAGAGCCTTTGCATTGAGGGCTATCTGAAAACGGCTGTGGCGCTGAAGTTGCCTGTGAATGTGGAGTTGGTGGCATGTGAAACCCGCATGTGGAGCATTCGTTTGTGTGGGATACTCTACCAGGTTCATTTCAGTCCTAGCCATACAAAGGGCACTAAGCATAGAGTGTGAAAACTGAGTTTCCTTGAGAGCTGCTTGGAAGCCTGATGGTGTGTGAAGTTAGTGAGCCAAATGGAGTTGTTCTCCCACAAGAACCACTCGGCTGATCCTTCTTCAATATGCCCTTCACCAACATGCAGTGTTTCCTTGATTGAATTAGCTCTCACACCAATATTTGCGTCTAGAGCCTTTGCATTGAGGGCTATCTGAAAACGGCTGTGGCGCTGAAGTTGCCTGTGAATGTGGAGTTGGTGGCATGTGAAACCCGCATGTGGAGCATTCGTTTGTGTGGGATGCTCTACCAGGTTCATTCCTAGATAATGCACTCAAAGGGCACTAAGCATAGAGTGTGAAAACTGAGTTTCCTTGAGAGCTGCTTGGAAGCCTGATGGTGTGTGAAGTTAGTGAGCCAAATGGAGTTGTTCTCCCACAAGAACCACTCGGCTGATCCTTCTTCAATATGCCCTTCACCAACATGCAGTGTTTCCTTGATTGAATTAGCTCTCACACCAATATTTGCGTCTAGAGCCTTTGCATTGAGGGCTATCTGAAAACGGCTGTGGCGCTGAAGTGGCCTGTGAATGTGGAGTTGGTGGCATGTGAAACCCGCATGTGGAGCATTCGTTTGTGTGGGATGCTCTACCAGGTTCATTTCAGTCCTAGCCATACAAAGGGCACTAAGCATAGAGTGTGAAAACTGAGTTTCCTTGAGAACTGCTTGGAAGCCTGATAGTGTGTGAAGTTAGTGAGCCAAATGGAGTTGTTCTCCCACAAGAACCACTCGGCTGATCCTTCTTCAATATGCCCTTCACCAACATGCAGTGTTTCCTTGATTGAATTAGCTCTCACACCAATATTTGCGTCTAGAGCCTTTGCATTGAGGGCTATCTGAAAACGGCTGTGGCGCTGAAGTTGCCTGTGAATGTGGAGTTGGTGGCATGTGAAACCCGCATGTGGAGCATTCGTTTGTGTGGGATACTCTACCAGGTTCATTTCAGTCCTAGCCATACAAAGGGCACTAAGCATAGAGTGTGAAAACTGAGTTTCCTTGAGAGCTGCTTGGAAGCCTGATGGTGTGTGAAGTTAGTGAGCCAAATGGAGTTGTTCTCCCACAAGAACCACTCAGCTGATCCTTCTTCAATATGCCCTTCACCAACATGCAGTGTTTCCTTGATTGAATTAGCTCTCACACCAATATTTGCGTCTAGAGCCTTTGCATTGAGGGCTATCTGAAAACGGCTGTGGCGCTGAAGTTGCCTGTGAATGTGGAGTTGGTGGCATGTGAAACCCGCATGTGGAGCATTCGTTTGTGTGGGATGCTCTACCAGGTTCATTCCTAGATAATGCATTCAATGGGCACTAAGCATAGAGTGTGAAAACTGAGTTTCCTTGAGAGCTGCTTGGAAGCCTGATGGTGTGTGAAGTTAGTGAGCCAAATGGAGTTGTTCTCCCACAAGAACCACTCAGCTGATCCTTCTTCAATATGCCCTTCACCAACATGCAGTGTTTCCTTGATTGAATTAGCTCTCACACCAATATTTGCGTCTAGAGCCTTTGCATTGAGGGCTATCTGAAAACGGCTGTGGCGCTGAAGTTGCCTGTGAATGTGGAGTTGGTGGCATGTGAAACCCGCATGTGGAGCATTCGTTTGTGTGGGATGCTCTACCAGGTTCATTCCTAGATAATGCATTCAATGGGCACTAAGCATAGAGTGTGAAAACTGAGTTTCCTTGAGAGCTACGTGGAAGCCTGATAGTGTGTGAAGTTAGTGAGCCAAATGGAGTTGTTCTCCCACAAGAACCACTCGGCTGATCCTTCTTCAATATGCCCTTCACCAACATGCAGTGTTTCCTTGATTGAATTAGCTCTCACACCAATATTTGCGTCTAGAGCCTTTGCATTGAGGGCTATCTGAAAACGGCTGTGGCGCTGAAGTTGCCTGTAAATGTGGAGTTGGTGGCATGTGAAACGCGCATTTGGAACATTCGTTTGTGTGGGATGCTCTACCAGGTTCATTCCTAGATAATGCATTCAAAGGGCACTAAACATAGAGTGTGAAAACTGAGTTTCCTTGAGAGCTGCTTGGAAGCCTGATGGTGTGTGAAGTTAGTGAGCCAAATGGAGTTGTTCTCCCACAAGAACCACTCGGCTGATCCTTCTTCAATATGCCCTTCAGCAACATGCAGTGTTTCCTTGATTGAATTAGCTCTCACACCAATATTTGCGTCTAGAGCCTTTGCATTGAGGGCTATCTGAAAACGGCTGTGGCGCTGAAGTTGCCTGTGAATGTGGAGTTGGTGGCATGTGAAACCCGCATGTGGAGCATTCGTTTGGGTTTGATGCTCTACCAGGTTCATTCCTAGATAATGCACTCAAAGGGCACTAAGCATAGAGTGTGAAAACTGAGTTTCCTTGAGAGCTGCTTGGAAGCCTGATGGTGTGTGAAGTTAGTGAGCCAAATGGAGTTGTTCTCCCACAAGAACCACTCGGCTGATCCTTCTTCAATATGCCCTTCACCAACATGCAGTGTTTCCTTGATTGAATTAGCTCTCACACCAATATTTGCGTCTAGAGCCTTTGCATTGAGGGCTATCTGAAAACGGCTGTGGCGCTGAAGTTGCCTGTGAATGTGGAGTTGGTGGCATGTGAAACCCGCATGTGGAGCATTCGTTTGTGTGGGATGCTCTACCAGGTTCATTCCTAGATAATGCACTCAAAGGGCACTAAGCATAGAGTGTGAAAACTGAGTTTCCTTGAGAGCTGCTTGGAAGCCTGATGGTGTGTGAAGTTAGTGAGCCAAATGGAGTTGTTCTCCCACAAGAACCACTCGGCAGATCCTTCTTCAATATGCCCTTCACCAACATGCAGTGTTTCCTTGATTGAATTAGCTCTCACACAAATATTTGCGTCTAGAGCCTTTGCATTGAGGGCTATATGAAAACGGCTGTGGTGCTGAAGTTGCCTGTGAATGTGGAGTTGGTGGCATGTGAAACCCGCATGTGGAGCATTCGTTTTGGTTTGATGCTCTACCAGGTTCATTCCTAGAAAATGCACTCAAAGGGCACTAAGCATAGAGTGTGAAAACTGAGTTTCCTTGAGAGCTGCTTGGAAGCCTGATGGTGTGTGAAGTTAGTGAGCCAAATGGAGTTGTTCTCCCACAAGAACCACTCGGCTGATCCTTCTTCAATATGCCCTTCACCAACATGCAGTGTTTCCTTGATTGAATTAGCTCTCACACCAATATTTGCGTCTAGATCCTTTGCATTGAGGGCTATCTGAAAACGGCTGTGGCACTGAAGTTGGCTGTGAATGTGAAGTTGGTGGCATGTGAAACCCGCATGTGGAGCATTCGTTTGTGTGGGATGCTCTACCAGGTTCATTTCAGTCCTAGCCATACAAAGGGCACTAAGCATAGAGTGTGAAAACTGAGTTTCCTTGAGAGGTGCTTGGAAGCCTGATGGTGTGTGAAGTTAGTGAGCCAAATGGAGTTGTTCTCCCACAAGAACCACTCGGCTGATCCTTCTTCAATATGCCCTTCACCAACATGCAGTGTTTCCTTGATTGAATTAGCTCTCACACCAATATTTGCGTCTAGAGCCTTTGCATTGAGGGCTATCTGAAAACGGCTGTGGCGCTGAAGTTGCCTGTGAATGTGGAGTTGGTGGCATGTGAAACCCGCATGTGGAGCATTCTTTGGGTGGGATGCTCTACCAGGTTCATTCCTAGATAATGCACTCAAAGGGCACTAAGCATAGAGTGTGAAAACTGAGTTTCCTTGAGAGCTGCTTGGAAGCCTGATGGTGTGTGAAGTTAGTGAGCCAAATGGAGTTGTTCTCCCACAAGAACCACTCGGCTGATCCTTCTTCAATATGCCCTTCACCAACATGCAGTGTTTCCTTGATTGAATTAGCTCTCACACCAATATTTGCGTCTAGAGCCTTTGCATTGAGGGCTATCTGAAAATGGCTGTGGCACTGAAGTTGCCTGTGAATGTGGAGTTGGTGGCATGTGAAACCCGCATGTGGAGCATTCGTTTGTGTGGGATGCTCTACCAGGTTCATTCCTAGAAAATGCACTCAAAGGGCACTAAACATAGAGTGTGAAAACTGAGTTTCCTTGAGAGCTGCTTGGAAGCCTGATGGTGTGTGAAGTTAGTGAGTCAAATGGAGTTGTTCTCCCTCAAGAACCACTCGGCTGATCCTTCTTCAATATGCCCTTCACCAACATGCAGTGTTTCCTTGATTGAATTAGCTCTCACACCAATATTTGCGTCTAGAGCCTTTGCATTGAGGGCTATCTGAAAACGGTTGTGGCGCTGAAGTTGCCTGTGAATGTGGAGTTGGTGGCATGTGAAACCCGCATGTGGAGCATTCGTTTGTGTGGGATGCTCTACCAGGTTCATTTCAGTCCTAGCCATACAAAGGGCACTAAGCATAGAGTGTGAAAACTGAGTTTCCTTGAGAGCTGCTTGGAAGCCTGATGGTGTGTGAAGTTAGTGAGCCAAATGGAGTTGTTCTCCCACAAGAACCACTCGGCTGATCCTTCTTCAATATGCCCTTCACCAACATGCAGTGTTTCCTTGATTGAATTAGCTCTCACACCAATATTTGCGTTTAGAGCCTTTGCATTGAGGGCTATCTGAAAACGGCTGTGGCGCTGAAGTTGCCTGTGAATGTGGAGTTGGTGGCATGTGAAACCCGCATGTGGAACATTCGTTTGTGTGGGATGATCTACCAGGTTCATTCCTAGATAATGCATTCAAAGGGCACTAAACATAGAGTGTGAAAACTGAGTTTCCTTGAGAGCTGCTTGGAAGCCTGATGGTGTGTGAAGTTAGTGAGCCAAATGGAGTTGTTCTCCCACAAGAACCACTCGGCTGATCCTTCTTCAATATGCCCTTCACCAACATGCAGTGTTTCCTTGATTGAATTAGCTCTCACACCAATATTTGCGTCTAGAGCCTTTGCATTGAGGGCTATCTGAAAACGGCTGTGGCGCTGAAGTTGCCTGTGAATGTGGAGTTGGTGGCATGTGAAACCCGCATGTGGAGCATTCGTTTGTGTGGGATGCTCTACCAGGCTCATTCCTAGATAATGCACTCAAAGGGCACTAAGCATAGAGTGTGAAAACTGAGTTTCCTTGAGAGCTGCTTGGAAGCCTGATGGTGTGTGAAGTTAGTGAGCCAAATGGAGTTGTTCTCCCACAAGAACCACTCGGCTGATCCTTCTTCAATATGCCCTTCACCAACATGCAGTGTTTCCTTGATTGAATTAGCTCTCACACCAATATTTGCGTCTAGAGCCTTTGCATTGAGGGCTATCTGAAAACGGCTGTGGCGCTGAAGTTGCCTGTGAATGTGGAGTTGGTGGCATGTGAAACCCGCATGTGGAGCATTCGTTTGTGTGGGATGCTCTACCAGGTTCATTCCTAGATAATGCACTCAAAGGGCACTAAGCATAGAGTGTGAAAACTGAGTTTCCTTGAGAGCTGCTTGGAAGCCTGATGGTGTGTGAAGTTAGTGAGCCAAATGGAGTTGTTCTCCCACAAGAACCACTCGGCTGATCCTTCTTCAATATGCCCTTCACCAACATGCAGTGTTTCCTTGATTGAATTAGCTCTCACACCAATATTTGCGTCTAGAGCCTTTGCATTGAGGGCTATCTGAAAACGGCTGTGGCGCTGAAGTTGCCTGTGAATGTGGAGTTGGCGGCATGTGAAACCCGCATGTGGAGCATTCGTTTGTGTGGGATGCTCTACCAGGTTCATTTCAGTCCTAGCCATATAAAGGGCACTAAGCATAGAGTGTGAAAACTGAGTTTCCTTGAGAACTACTTGGAAGCCTGATAGTGTGTGAAGTTAGTGAGCCAAATGGAGTTGTTCTCCCACAAGAACCACTCAGCTGATCCTTCTTCAATATGCCCTTCACCAACATGCAGTGTTTCCTTGATTGAATTAGCTCTCACACCAATATTTGCGTCTAGAGCCTTTGAATTGAGGGCTATCTGAAAACGGCTGTGGCGCTGAAGTTGCCTGTGAATGTGGAGTTGGTGGCATGTGAAACCCGCATGTGGAGCATTCGTTTGTGTGGGATACTCTACCAGGTTCATTTCAGTCCTAGCCATACAAAGGGCACTAAGCATAGAGTGTGAAAACTGAGTTTCCTTGAGAGCTGCTTGGAAGCCTGATGGTGTGTGAAGTTAGTGAGCCAAATGGAGTTGTTCTCCCACAAGAACCACTCAGCTGATCCTTCTTCAATATGCCCTTCACCAACATGCAGTGTTTCCTTGATTGAATTAGCTCTCACACCAATATTTGCGTCTAGAGCCTTTGCATTGAGGGCTATCTGAAAACGGCTGTGGCGCTGAAGTTGCCTGTGAATGTGGAGTTGGTGGCATGTGAAACCCGCATGTGGAGCATTCGTTTGTGTGGGATGCTCTACCAGGTTCATTCCTAGATAATGCATTCAATGGGCACTAAGCATAGAGTGTGAAAACTGAGTTTCCTTGAGAGCTACGTGGAAGCCTGATGGTGTGTGAAGTTAGTGAGCCAAATGGAGTTGTTCTCCCACAAGAACCACTCGGCTGATCCTTCTTCAATATGCCCTTCAGCAACATGCAGTGTTTCCTTGATTGAATTAGCTCTCACACCAATATTTGCGTCTAGAGCCTTTGCATTGAGGGCTATCTGAAAACGGCTGTGGCGCTGAAGTTGCCTGTAAATGTGGAGTTGGTGGCATGTGAAACCCGCATTTGGAACATTCGTTTGTGTGGGATGCTCTACCAGGTTCATTCCTAGATAATGCATTCAAAGGGCACTAAACATAGAGTGTGAAAACTGAGTTTCCTTGAGAGCTGCTTGGAAGCCTGATTGTGTGTGAAGTTAGTGAGCCAAATGGAGTTGTTCTCCCACAAGAACCACTCGGCTGATCCTTCTTCAATATGCCCTTCAGCAACATGCAGTGTTTCCTTGATTGAATTAGCTCTCACACCAATATTTGCGTCTAGAGCCTTTGCATTGAGGGCTATCTGAAAACGGCTGTGGCGCTGAAGTTGCCTGTGAATGTGGAGTTGGTGGCATGTGAAACCCACATGTGGAGCATTCGTTTGTGTCGGATGCTCTACCAGGTTCATTCCTAGATAATGCACTCAAAGGGCACTAAGCATAGAGTGTGAAAACTGAGTTTCCTTGAGAGCTGCTTGGAAGCCTGATGGTGTGTGAAGTTAGTGAGCCAAATGGAGTTGTTCTCCCACAAGAACCACTCGGCTGATCCTTCTTCAATATGCCCTTCACCAACATGCAGTGTTTCCTTGATTGAATTAGCTCTCACACCAATATTTGTGTCTATAGCCTTTGCATTGAGGGCTATCTGAAAACGGCTGTGGCGCTGAAGTTGCCTGTGAATGTGGAGTTGGTGGCATGTGAAACCCGCATGTGGAGCATTCGTTTGTGTGGGATGCTCTACCAGGTTCATTCCTAGATAATGCACTCAAAGGGCACTAAGCATAGAGTGTGAAAACTGAGTTTCCTTGAGAGCTGCTTGGAAGCCTGATGGTGTGTGAAGTTAGTGAGCCAAATGGAGTTGTTCTCCCACAAGAACCACTCGGCTGATCCTTCTTCAATATGCCCTTCACCAACATGCAGTGTTTCCTTGATTGAATTAGCTCTCACACCAATATTTGCGTCTAGAGCCTTTGCATTGAGGGCTATCTGAAAACGGCTGTGGCGCTGAAGTTGCCTGTGAATGTGGAGTTGTTGGCATGTGAAACCCGCATGTGGAGCATTCGTTTGTGTGGGATGCTCTACCAGGTTTATTCCAAGATAATGCACTCAAAGGGCACTAAGCATAGAGTGTGAAAACTGAGTTTCCTTGAGAGCTGCTTGGAAGCCTGATGGTGTGTGAAGTTAGTGAGCCAAATGGAGTTGTTCTCCCACAAGAACCACTCGGCTGATCCTTCTTCAATATGCAATTCACCAACATGCAGTGTTTCCTTGATTGAATTAGCTCTCACACCAATATTTGCATCTAGAGCCTTTGCATTGAGGGCTATCTGAAAACGGCTGTGGCGCTGAAGTTGCCTGTGAATGTGGAGTTGGTGGCATGTGAAACCCGCATGTGGGTGAAACCCGCATGTGGAACATTCTTTTGTGTGGGATGCTCTACCAGGTTGATTCCTAGATAATGCATTCAAAGGGCACTAAACATAGAGTGTGAAAACTGAGTTTCCTTGAGAGCTGCTTGGAAGCCTGATTGTGTGTGAAGTTAGTGAGCCAAATGGAGTTGTTCTCCCACAAGAACCACTCGGCTGATCCTTCTTCAATATGCCCTTCACCAACATGCAGTGTTTCCTTGATTGAATTAGCTCTCACACCAATATTTGCGTCTAGAGCCTTTGCATTGAGGGCTATCTGAAAACGGCTGTGGCGCTGAAGTTGCCTGTGAATGTGGAGTTGGTGGCATGTGAAACCCGCATGTGGAGCATTCGTTTGTGTGGGATGCTCTACCAGGTTCATTCCTAGATAATGCACTCAAAGGGCACTAAGCATAGAGTGTGAAAACTGAGTTTCCTTGAGAGCTGCTTGGAAGCCTGATGGTGTGTGAAGTTAGTGAGCCAAATGGAGTTGTTCTCCCACAAGAACCACTCGGCTGATCCTTCTTCAATATGCCCTTCACCAACATGCAGTGTTTCCTTGATTGAATTAGCTCTCACACCAATATTTGCGTCTAGAGCCTTTGCATTGAGGGCTATCTGAAAACGGCTGTGGCGCTGAAGTTGCCTGTGAATGTGGAGTTGGTGGCATGTGAAACCCGCATGTGGAGCATTCGTTTGTGTGGGATACTCTACCAGGTTCATTTCAGTCCTAGCCATACAAAGGGCACTAAGCATAGAGTGTGAAAACTGAGTTTCCTTGAGAGCTGCTTGGAAGCCTGATGGTGTGTGAAGTTAGTGAGCCAAATGGAGTTGTTCTCCCACAAGAACCACTCGGCTGATCCTTCTTCAATATGCCCTTCACCAACATGCAGTGTTTCCTTGATTGAATTAGCTCTCACACCAATATTTGCGTCTAGAGCCTTTGCATTGAGGGCTATCTGAAAACGGCTGTGGCGCTGAAGTTGCCTGTGAATGTGGAGTTGGTGGCATGTGAAACCCGCATGTGGAGCATTCGTTTGTGTGGGATGCTCTACCAGGTTCATTCCTAGATAATGCACTCAAAGGGCACTAAGCATAGAGTGTGAAAACTGAGTTTCCTTGAGAGCTGCTTGGAAGCCTGATGGTGTGTGAAGTTAGTGAGCCAAATGGAGTTGTTCTCCCACAAGAACCACTCGGCTGATCCTTCTTCAATATGCCCTTCACCAACATGCAGTGTTTCCTTGATTGAATTAGCTCTCACACCAATATTTGCGTCTAGAGCCTTTGCATTGAGGGCTATCTGAAAACGGCTGTGGCGCTGAAGTTGCCTGTGAATGTGGAGTTGGTGGCATGTGAAACCCGCATGTGGAGCATTCGTTTGTGTGGGATACTCTACCAGGTTCATTTCAGTCCTAGCCATACAAAGGGCACTAAGCATAGAGTGTGAAAACTGAGTTTCCTTGAGAGCTGCTTGGAAGCCTGATGGTGTGTGAAGTTAGTGAGCCAAATGGAGTTGTTCTCCCACAAGAACCACTCAGCTGATCCTTCTTCAATATGCCCTTCACCAACATGCAGTGTTTCCTTGATTGAATTAGCTCTCACACCAATATTTGCGTCTAGAGCCTTTGCATTGAGGGCTATCTGAAAACGGCTGTGGCGCTGAAGTTGCCTGTGAATGTGGAGTTGGTGGCATGTGAAACCCGCATGTGGAGCATTCGTTTGTGTGGGATGCTCTACCAGGTTCATTCCTAGATAATGCATTCAATGGGCACTAAGCATAGAGTGTGAAAACTGAGTTTCCTTGAGAGCTACGTGGAAGCCTGATGGTGTGTGAAGTTAGTGAGCCAAATGGAGTTGTTCTCCCACAAGAACCACTCGGCTGATCCTTCTTCAATATGCCCTTCACCAACATGCAGTGTTTCCTTGATTGAATTAGCTCTCACACCAATATTTGCGTCTAGAGCCTTTGCATTGAGGGCTATCTGAAAACGGCTGTGGCGCTGAAGTTGCCTGTAAATGTGGAGTTGGTGGCATGTGAAACCCGCATTTGGAACATTCGTTTGTGTGGGATGCTCTACCAGGTTCATTCCTAGATAATGCATTCAAAGGGCACTAAACATAGAGTGTGAAAACTGAGTTTCCTTGAGAGCTGCTTGGAAGCCTGATTGTGTGTGAAGTTAGTGAGCCAAATGGAGTTGTTCTCCCACAAGAACCACTCGGCTGATCCTTCTTCAATATGCCCTTCAGCAACATGCAGTGTTTCCTTGATTGAATTAGCTCTCACACCAATATTTGCGTCTAGAGCCTTTGCATTGAGGGCTATCTGAAAACGGCTGTGGCGCTGAAGTGGCCTGTGAATGTGGAGTTGGTGGCATGTGAAACCCGCATGTGGAGCATTCGTTTGTGTGGGATGCTCTACCAGGTTCATTTCAGTCCTAGCCATACAAAGGGCACTAAGCATAGAGTGTGAAAACTGAGTTTCCTTGAGAACTGCTTGGAAGCCTGACAGTGTGTGAAGTTAGTGAGCCAAATGGAGTTGTTCTCCCACAAGAACCACTCGGCTGATCCTTCTTCAATATGCCCTTCACCAACATGCAGTGTTTCCTTGATTGAATTAGCTCTCACACCAATATTTGCGTCTAGAGCCTTTGCATTGAGGGCTATCTGAAAACGGCTGTGGCGCTGAAGTTGCCTGTGAATGTGGAGTTGGTGGCATGTGAAACCCGCATGTGGAGCATTCGTTTGTGTGGGATACTCTACCAGGTTCATTTCAGTCCTAGCCATACAAAGGGCACTAAGCATAGAGTGTGAAAACTGAGTTTCCTTGAGAGCTGCTTGGAAGCCTGATGGTGTGTGAAGTTAGTGAGCCAAATGGAGTTGTTCTCCCACAAGAACCACTCAGCTGATCCTTCTTCAATATGCCCTTCACCAACATGCAGTGTTTCCTTGATTGAATTAGCTCTCACACCAATATTTGCGTCTAGAGCCTTTGCATTGAGGGCTATCTGAAAACGGCTGTGGCGCTGAAGTTGCCTGTGAATGTGGAGTTGGTGGCATGTGAAACCCGCATGTGGAGCATTCGTTTGTGTGGGATGCTCTACCAGGATCATTCCTAGATAATGCATTCAATGGGCACTAAGCATAGAGTGTGAAAACTGAGTTTCCTTGAGAGCTACGTGGAAGCCTGATGGTGTGTGAAGTTAGTGAGCCAAATGGAGTTGTTCTCCCACAAGAACCACTCGGCTGATCCTTCTTCAATATGCCCTTCACCAACATGCAGTGTTTCCTTGATTGAATTAGCTCTCACACCAATATTTGCGTCTAGAGCCTTTGCATTGAGGGCTATCTGAAAACGGCTGTGGCGCTGAAGTTGCCTGTAAATGTGGAGTTGGTGTCATGTGAAACCCGCATTTGGAACATTCGTTTGTGTGGGATGCTCTACCAGGTTCATTCCTAGATAATGCATTCAAAGGGCACTAAACATAGAGTGTGAAAACTGAGTTTCCTTGAGAGCTGCTTGGAAGCCTGATTGTGTGTGAAGTTAGTGAGCCAAATGGAGTTGTTCTCCCACAAGAACCACTCGGCTGATCCTTCTTCAATATGCCCTTCAGCAACATGCAGTGTTTCCTTGATTGAATTAGCTCTCACACCAATATTTGCGTCTAGAGCCTTTGCATTGAGGGCTATCTGAAAACGGCTGTGGCGCTGAAGTTGCCTGTGAATGTGGAGTTGGTGGCATGTGAAACCCACATGTGGAGCATTCGTTTGGGTTTGATGCTCTACCAGGTTCATTCCTAGATAATGCACTCAAAGGGCACTAAGCATAGAGTGTGAAAACTGAGTTTCCTTGAGAGCTGCTTGGAAGCCTGATGGTGTGTGAAGTTAGTGAGCCAAATGGAGTTGTTCTTCCACAAGAACCACTCGGCTGATCCTTCTTCAATATGCCCTTCACCAACATGCAGTGTTTCCTTGATTGAATTAGCTCTCACACCAATATTTGCGTCTAGAGCCTTTGCATTGAGGGCTATCTGAAAACGGCTGTGGCGCTGAAGTTGCCTGTGAATGTGGAGTTGGTGGCATGTGAAACCCGCATGTGGAGCATTCGTTTGTGTGGGATGCTCTACCAGGTTCATTCCTAGATAATGCACTCAAAGGGCACTAAGCATAGAGTGTGAAAACTGAGTTTCCTTGAGAGCTGCTTGGAAGCCTGATGGTGTGTGAAGTTAGTGAGCCAAATGGAGTTGTTCTCCCACAAGAACCACTCGGCTGATCCTTCTTCAATATGCCCTTCACCAACATGCAGTGTTTCCTTGATTGAATTAGCTCTCACACAAATATTTGCTTCTAGAGCCTTTGCATTGAGGGCTATATGAAAACGGCTGTGGTGCTGAAGTTGCCTGTGAATGTGGAGTTGGTGGCATGTGAAACCCGCATGTGGAGCATTCGTTTGTGTGGGATGCTCTACCAGGTTCATTCCTAGAAAATGCACTCAAAGGGCACTAAGCATAGAGTGTGCAAACTGAGTTTCCTTGAGAGCTGCTTGGAAGCCTGATGGTGTGTGAAGTTAGTGAGCCAAATGGAGTTGTTCTCCCACAAGAACCACTCGGCTGATCCTTCTTCAATATGCCCTTCACCAACATGCAGTGTTTCCTTGATTGAATTAGCTCTCACACCAATATTTGCGTCTAGATCCTTTGCATTGAGGGCTATCTGAAAACGGCTGTGGCGCTGAAGTTGCCTGTGAATGTGAAGTTGGTGGCATGTAAAACCCGCATGTGGAGCATTCGTTTGTGTGGGATGCTCTACCAGGTTCATTTCAGTCCTAGCCATACAAAGGGCACTAAGCATAGAGTGTGAAAACTGAGTTTCCTTGAGAGCTGCTTGGAAGCCTGATGGTGTGTGAAGTTAGTGAGCCAAATGGAGTTGTTCTCCCACAAGAACCACTCGGCTGATCCTTCTTCAATATGCCCTTCACCAACATGCAGTGTTTCCTTGATTGAATTAGCTCTCACACCAATATTTGCGTCTAGAGCCTTTGCATTGAGGGCTATCTGAAAACGGCTGTGGCGCTGAAGTTGCCTGTGAATGTGGAGTTGGTGGCATGTGAAACCCGCATGTGGAGCATTCTTTGGGTGGGATGCTCTACCAGGTTCATTCCTAGATAATGCACTCAAAGGGCACTAAGCATAGAGTGTGAAAACTGAGTTTCCTTGAGAGCTGCTTGGAAGCCTGATGGTGTGTGAAGTTAGTGAGCCAAATGGAGTTGTTCTCCCACAAGAACCACTCGGCTGATCCTTCTTCAATATGCCCTTCACCAACATGCAGTGTTTCCTTGATTGAATTAGCTCTCACACCAATATTGCGTCTAGAGCCTTTGCATTGAGGGCTATCTGAAAATGGCTGTGGCACTGAAGTTGCCTGTGAATGTGGAGTTGGTGGCATGTGAAACCCGCATGTGGAGCATTCGTTTGTGTGGGATGCTCTACCAGGTTCATTCCTAGAAAATGCACTCAAAGGGCACTAAACATAGAGTGTGAAAACTGAGTTTCCTTGAGAGCTGCTTGGAAGCCTGATGGTGTGTGAAGTTAGTGAGTCAAATGGAGTTGTTCTCCCACAAGAACCACTCGGCTGATCCTTCTTCAATATGCCCTTCACCAACATGCAGTGTTTCCTTGATTGAATTAGCTCTCACACCAATATTTGCGTCTAGAGCCTTTGCATTGAGGGCTATCTGAAAACGGTTGTGGCGCTGAAGTTGCCTGTGAATGTGGAGTTGGTGGCATGTGAAACCCGCATGTGGAGCATTCGTTTGTGTGGATGCTCTACCAGGTTCATTTCAGTCCTAGCCATACAAAGGGCACTAAGCATAGAGTGTGAAAACTGAGTTTCCTTGAGAGCTGCTTGGAAGCCTGATGGTGTGTGAAGTTAGTGAGCCAAATGAGTTGTTCTCCCACAAGAACCACTCGGCTGATCCTTCTTCAATATGCCCTTCACCAACATGCAGTGTTTCCTTGATTGAATTAGCTCTCACACCAATATTTGCGTTAGAGCCTTTGCATTGAGGGCTATCTGAAAACGGCTGTGGCGCTGAAGTTGCCTGAGAATGTGGAGTTGGTGGCATGTGAAACCCGCATGTGGAACATTCGTTTGTGTGGGATGATCTACAGGTTCATTCCTAGATAATGCACTCAAAGGGCACTAAGGCATAGAGTGTGAAAACTGAGTTTCCTTGAGAGCTGCTTGGAAGCCTGATGGTGTGTGAAGTTAGTGAGCCAAATGGAGTTGTTCTCCCACAAGAACCACTCGGCTGATCCTTCTTCAATATGCCCTTCACCAACATGCAGTGTTTCCTTGATTGAATTAGCTCTCACACCAATATTTGCGTCTAGAGCCTTTGCATTGAGGGCTATCTGAAAACGCTGTGGCGCTGAAGTTGCCTGTGAATGTGGAGTTGGTGGCATGTGAAACCCGCATTTGGAACATTCGTTTGTGTGGGATGCTCTACCAGTTCATTCCTAGATAATGCATTCAAAGGGCACTAAACATAGAGTGTGAAAACTGAGTTTCCTTGAGAGCTGCTTGGAAGCCTGATTGTGTGTGAAGTTAGTGAGCCAAATGGAGTTGTTCTCCCACAAGAACCACTCGGCTGATCCTTCTTCTATATGCCCTTCAGCAACATGCAGTGTTTCCTTGATTGAATTCGCTCTCACACCAATATTTGCGTCTAGAGCCTTTGCATGAGGGCTATCTGAAAACGGCTGTGGCGCTGAAGTTGCCTGTAAATGTGGAGTTGGTGCATGTGAAACCCACATGTGGAGCATTCGTTTGGGTTTGATGCTCTACCAGGTTCATTCCTAGATAATGCACTCAAAGGGCACTAAGCATAGAGTGTGAAAACTGAGTTTCCTTGAGAGCTGCTTGGAAGCCTGATGGTGTGTGAAGTTAGTGAGCCAAATGGAGTTGTTCTCCCACAAGAACCACTCGGCTGATCCTTCTTCAATATGCCCTTCACCAACATGCAGTGTTTCCTTGATTGAATTAGCTCTCACACCAATATTTGTGTCTAGAGCCTTTGCATTGAGGGCTATCTGAAAACGGCTGTGGCGCTGAAGTTGCCTGTGAATGTGGAGTTGGTGGCATGTGAAACCCACATGTGGAGCATTCGTTTGTGTGGATGCTCTACCAGGTTCATTCCTAGATAATGCACTCAAAGGGCACTAAGCATAGAGTGTGAAAACTGAGTTTCCTTGAGAGCTGCTTGGAAGCCTGATGGTGTGTGAAGTTAGTGAGCCAAATGGAGTTGTTCTCCACAAGAACCACTCGGCTGATCCTCTTCAATATGCCCTTCACCAACATGCAGTGTTTCCTTGATTGAATTAGCTCTCACACCAATATTTGCGTCTAGAGCCTTTGCATTGAGGGCTATCTGAAAACGGCTGTGGCGCTGAAGTTGCCTGAGAATGTGGAGTTGGTGGCATGTGAAACCCGCATGTGGAGCATTCGTTTGTGTGGGATGCTCTACCAGGTTCATTCCTAGATAATGCATTCAAAGGGCACTAAACATAGAGTGTGAAAACTGAGTTTCCTTGAGAGCTGCTTGGAAGCCTGATGGTGTGTGAAGTTAGTGAGCCAAATGGAGTTGTTCTCCACAAGAACCACTCGGCTGATCCTTCTTCAATATGCCCTTCACCAACATGCAGTGTTTCCTTGATTGAATTAGCTCTCACACCAATATTTGCGTCTAGAGCCTTTGCATTGAGGGCTATCTGAAAACGGCTGTGGCACTGAAGTTGCTGTGAATGTGAAGTTGGTGGCATGTGAAACCCGCATGTGGAGCATTCGTTTGTGTGGGATGCTCTACCAGGTTCATTTCAGTCCTAGCCATACAAAGGGCACTAAGCATAGAGTGTGAAAACTGAGTTTCCTTGAGAGGTGCTTGGAAGCCTGATGGTGTGTGAAGTTAGTGAGCCAAATGGAGTTGTTCTCCCACAAGAACCACTCGGCTGATCCTTCTTCAATATGCCCTTCACCAACATGCAGTGTTTCCTTGATTGAATTAGCTCTCACACCAATATTTGCGTCTAGAGCCTTTGCATTGAGGGCTATCTGAAAACGGCTGTGGCGCTGAAGTTGCCTGTGAATGTGGAGTTGGTGGCATGTGAAACCCGCATGTGGAGCATTCGTTTCTGTGGGATGCTCTACCTGGTTCATTTCAGTCCTAGCCATACAAAGGGCACTAAGCATAGAGTGTGAAAACTGAGTTTCCTTGAGAGCTGCTTGGAAGCCTGATGGTGTGTGAAGTTAGTGAGCCAAATGGAGTTGTTCTCCCACAAGAACCACTCGGCTGATCCTTCTTCAATATGCAATTCACCAACATGCAGTGTTTCCTTGATTGAATTAGCTCTCACACCAATATTTGCATCTAGAGCCTTTGCATTGAGGGCTATCTGAAAACGGCTGTGGCGCTGAAGTTGCCTGAGAATGTGGAGTTGGTGGCATGTGAAACCCGCATGTGGGTGAAACCCGCATGTGGAACATTCGTTTGTGTGGGATGCTCTACCAGGT
>NW_026700717.1:0-28965 GCF_030435755.1 Ochotona princeps
TGATCAACCGAGTGGTTCTTGTGGGAGAACAACTCCATTTGGCTCACTAACTTCACACACCATCAGGCTTCCAAGCAGCTCTCAAGGAAACTCAGTTTTCACACTCTATGCTTAGTGCCCTTTGAGTGCCTAGGACTGAAATGAAGCTTGGTCAGCATCCGACACAAACGAATGCTCCACATGCGGGTTTCACATGCCACCAACTCCACATTCACAGGCAACTTCAGCGCCACAGCCGTTTTCAGATAGCCCTCAATGCAAAGGCTCTAGACGCAAATATTGGTGTGAGAGCTAATTCAATCAAGGAAACACTGCATGTTGGTGAAGGGCATATTGAAGAAGGATCAACCGAGTGGTTCTTGTGGGAGAACAACTCCATTTGGCTCACTAACTTCACACACCATCAGGCTTCCAAGCAGCTCTCAAGGAAACTCAGTTTTCACACTCTATGCTTAGTGCCCTTTGAGTGCATTATCCAGGAATGAACCTGGTAGAGCATCCCACACAAACGAATGCTCCACATGCGGGTTTCACATGCCACCAACTCCACATTCACAGGCAACTTCAGCGCCACAGCCGTTTTCAGATAGCCCTCAATGCAAAGGCTCTAGACGCAAATATTGGTGTGAGAGCTAATTCAATCAAGGAAACACTGCATGTTGGTGAAGGGCATATTGAAGAAGGATCAGCCGAGTGGTTCTTGTGGGAGAACAACTCCATTTGGCTCACTAACTTCACACACCATCAGGCTTCCAAGCAGCTCTCAAGGAAACTCAGTTTTCACACTCTATGTTTAGTGCCCTTTGAGTGCATTATCTAGGAATGAACCTGGTAGAGCATCCCACACAAACGAATGCTCCACATGCGGGTTTCACATGCCACCAACTCCACATTCACAGGCAACTTCAGCGCCACAGCCGTTTTCAGATAGCCCTCAATGCAAAGGCTCTAGACGCAAATATTGGTGTGAGAGCTAATTCAATCAAGGAAACACTGCATGTTGGTGAAGGGCATATTGAAGAAGGATCAGCCGAGTGGTTCTTGTGGGAGAACAACTCCATTTGGCTCACTAACTTCACACACCATCAGGCTTCCAAGCAGCTCTCAAGGAAACTCAGTTTTCACACTCTATGCTTAGTGCCCTTTGAGTGCATTATCCAGGAATGAACCTGGTAGAGCATCCCACACAAACGAATGCTCCACATGCGGGTTTCACATGCCACCAACTCCACATTCACAGGCAACTTCAGCGCCACAGCCGTTTTCAGATAGCCCTCAATGCAAAGGCTCTAGACGCAAATATTGGTGTGAGAGCTAATTCAATCAAGGAAACACTGCATGTTGGTGAAGGGCATATTGAAGAAGGATCAGCCGAGTGGTTCTTGTGGGAGAACAACTCCATTTGGCTCACTAACTTCACACACCATCAGGCTTCCAAGCAGCTCTCAAGGAAACTCAGTTTTCACACTCTATGCTTAGTGCCCTTTGAGTGCATTATCTAGGAATGAACCTGGTAGAGCATCCCACACAAACGAATGCTCCACATGCGGGTTTCACATGCCACCAACTCCACATTCACAGGCAACTTCAGCGCCACAGCCTTTTTCAGATAGCCCTCAATGCAAAGGCTCTAGACGCAAATATTGGTGTGAGAGCTAATTCAATCAAGGAAACACTGCATGTTGGTGAAGGGCATATTGAAGAAGGATCAGCCGAGTGGTTCTTGTGGGAGAACAACTCCATTTGGCTCCCTAACTTCACACACCATCAGGCTTCCAAGCAGCTCTCAAGGAAACTCAGTTTTCACACTCTATGCTTAGTGCCCTTTGTGTGCCTAGGACTGAAATGAAGCTTGGTCAGCATCCCACACAAACGAATGCTCCACATGCGGGTTTCACATGCCACCAACTCCACATTCACAGGCAACTTCAGCGCCACAGCCGTTTTCAGATAGCCCTCAATGCAAAGGCTCTAGACGCAAATATTGGTGTGAGAGCTAATTCAATCAAGGAAACACTGCATGTTGGTGAAGGGCATATTGAAGAAGGATCAGCCGAGTGGTTCTTGTGGGAGAACAACTCCATTTGGCTCACTAACTTCACACACCATCAGGCTTCCAAGCAGCTCTCAAGGAAACTCAGTTTTCACACTCTATGCTTAGTGCCCTTTGAGTGCATTATCCAGGAATGAACCTGGTAGAGCATCCCACACAAACGAATGCTCCACATGCGGGTTTCACATGCCACCAACTCCACATTCACAGGCAACTTCAGCGCCACAGCCGTTTTCAGTTAGCCCTCAATGCAAAGGCTCTAGACGCAAATATTGGTGTGAGAGCTAATTCAATCAAGGAAACACTGCATGTTGGTGAAGGGCATATTGAAGAAGGATCAGCCGAGTGGTTCTTGAGGGAGAACAACTCCATTTGGCTCACTAACTTCACACACCATCAGGCTTCCAAGCAGCTCTCAAGGAAACTCAGTTTTCACACTCTATGCTTAGTGCCCTTTGAGTGCATTATCTAGGAATGAACCTGGTAGAGCATCCCACACAAACGAATGCTCCACATGCGGGTTTCACATGCCACCAACTCCACATTCACAGGCAACTTCAGCGCCACAGCCGTTTTCAGATAGCCCTCAATGCAAAGGCTCTAGACGCAAATATTGGTGTGAGAGCTAATTCAATCAAGGAAACACTGCATGTTGGTGAAGGGCATATTGAAGAAGGATCAACCGAGTGGTTCTTGTGGGAGAACAACTCCATTTGGCTCACTAACTTCACACACCATCAGGCTTCCAAGCAGCTCTCAAGGAAACTCAGTTTTCACACTCTATGCTAAGTGGTCTTTGTGTGGCTAGGACTGAAATGAAGCTTGGTCAGCATCCCACACAAACGAATGCTCCACATGCGGGTTTCACATGCCACCAACTCCACATTCACAGGCAACTTCAGCGCCACAGCCGTTTTCAGATAGCCCTCAATGCAAAGGCTCTAGACGCAAATATTGGTGTGAGAGCTAATTCAATCAAGGAAACACTGCATGTTGGTGAAGGGTATATTGAAGAAGGATCAGCCGAGTGGTTCTTGTGGGAGAACAACTCCATTTGGCTCACTAACTTCACACACCATCAGGCTTCCAAGCAGCTCTCAAGGAAACTCAGTTTTCACACTCTATGCTTAATGCCCTTTGAGTGCCTAGGACTGAAATGAAGCTTGGTCAGAATCCCACACAAACGAATGCTCCACATGCGGGTTTCACATGCCACCAACTCTACATTCACAGGCAAATTCAGCGCCACAGCCGTTTTCAGATAGCCCTCAATGCAAAGGCTCTAGACGCAAATATTGGTGTGAGAGCTAATTCAATCAAGGAAACACTGCATGTTGGTGAAGGGCATATTGAAGAAGGATCAGCCGAGTGGTTCTTGTGGGAGAACAACTCCATTTGGCTCACTAACTTCACACACCATCAGGCTTCCAAGCAGCTCTCAAGGAAACTCAGTTTTCACACTCTATGCTTAGTGCCCTTTGAGTGCATTATCTAGGAATGAACCTGGCAGAGCATCCCACACAAACGAATGCTCCACATGCGGGTTTCACATGCCACCAACTCCACATTCACAGGCAACTTCAGCGCCACAGCCGTTTTCAGATAGCCCACAATGCAAAGGCTCTAGACGCAAATATTGGTGTGAGAGCTAATTCAATCAAGGAAACACTGCATGTTGGTGAAGGGCATATTGAAGAAGGATCAGCCGAGTGGTTCTTGTGGGAGAACAACTCCATTTGGCTCACTAACTTCACACACCATCAGGCTTCCAAGCAGCTCTCAAGGAAACTCAGTTTTCACACTCTATGCTTAGTGCCCTTTGAGTGCATTATCTAGGAATGAACCTGGTAGAGCATCCCACACAAACGAATGCTCCACATGCGGGTTTCACATGCCACCAACTCCACATTCACAGGCAACTTCAGCGCCACAGCCGTTTTCAGATAGCCCACAATGCAAAGGCTCTAGACGCAAATATTGGTGTGAGAGCTAATTCAATCAAGGAAACACTGCATGTTGGTGAAGGGCATATTGAAGAAGGATCAGCCGAGTGGTTCTTGTGGGAGAACAACTCCATTTGGCTCACTAACTTCACACACCATCAGGCTTCCAAGCAGCTCTCAAGGAAACTCAGTTTTCACACTCTATGCTTAGTGCCCTTTGAGTGCATTATCTAGGAATGAACCTGGTAGAGCATCCCACACAAACGAATGCTCCACATGCGGGTTTCACATGCCACCAACTCCACATTCACAGGCAACTTCAGCGCCACAGCCGTTTTCAGATAGCCCTCAATGCAAAGGCTCTAGACGCAAATATTGGTGTGAGAGCTAATTCAATCAAGGAAACACTGCATGTTGGTGAAGGGCATATTGAAGAAGGATCAGCCGAGTGGTTCTTGTGGGAGAACAACTCCATTTGGCTCACTAACTTCACACACCATCAGGCTTCCAAGCAGCTCTCAAGGAAACTCAGTTTTCACACTCTATGCTTAGTGCCCTTTGAGTGCATTATCTAGGAATGAACCTGGTAGAGCATCCCACACAAACGAATGCTCCACATGCGGGTTTCACATGCCACCAACTCCACATTCACAGGCAACTTCAGCGCCACAGCCGTTTTCAGATAGCCCACAATGCAAAGGCTCTAGACGCAAATATTGGTGTGAGAGCTAATTCAATCAAGGAAACACTGCATGTTGGTGAAGGGCATATTGAAGAAGGATCAACCGAGCGGTTCTTGTGGGAGAACAACTCCATTTGGCTCACTAACTTCACACACCATCAGGCTTCCAAGCAGCTCTCAAGGAAACTCAGTTTTCACACTCTATGCTTAGTGCCCTTTGAGTGCATTATCTAGGAATGAACCTGGTAGAGCATCCCACACAAACGAATGCTCCACATGCGGGTTTCACATGCCACCAACTCCACATTCACAGGCAACTTCAGCGCCACAGCCGTTTTCAGATAGCCCTCAATGCAAAGGCTCTAGACGCAAATATTGGTGTGAGAGCTAATTCAATCAAGGAAACACTGCATGTTGGTGAAGGGCATATTGAAGAAGGATCAGCCGAGTGGTTCTTGTGGGAGAACAACTCCATTTGGCTCACTAACTTCACACACCATCAGGCTTCCAAGCAGCTCTCAAGGAAACTCAGTGTTCACACTCTATGCTTAGTGCCCTTTGTGTGCCTAGGACTGAAATGAAGCTTGGTCAGCATCCCACACAAACGAATGCTCCACATGCGGGTTTCACATGCCACCAACTCCACATTCACAGGCAACTTCAGCGCCACAGCCGTTTTCAGATAGCCCTCAATGCAAAGGCTCTAGACGCAAATATTGGTGTGAGAGCTAATTCAATCAAGGAAACACTGCATGTTGGTGAAGGGCATATTGAAGAAGGATCAGCCGAGTGGTTCTTGTGGGAGAACAACTCCATTTGGCTCACTAACTTCACACACCATCAGGCTTCCAAGCAGCTCTCAAGGAAACTCAGTTTTCACACTCTATGCTTAGTGCCCTTTGTATGGCTAGGACTGAAATGAACCTGGTAGAGCATCCCACACAAACGAATGCTCCACATGCGGGTTTCACTTGCCACCAACTCCACATTCACAGGCAACTTCAGCGCCACAGCCGTTTTCAGATAGCCCTCAATGCAAAGGCTCTAGACGCAAATATTGGTGTGAGAGCTAATTCAATCAAGGAAACACTGCATGTTGGTGAAGGGCATATTGAAGAAGGATCAGCCGAGTGGTTCTTGTGGGAGAACAACTCCATTTGGCTCACTAACTTCACACACCATCAGGCTTCCAAGCAGCTCTCAAGGAAACTCAGTTTTCACACTCTATGCTTAATGCCCTTTGAGTGCCTAGGACTGAAATGAAGCTTGGTCAGAATCCCACACAAACGAATGCTCCACATGCGGGTTTCACATGCCACCAACTCTACATTCACAGGCAAATTCAGCGCCACAGCCGTTTTCAGATAGCCCTCAATGCAAAGGCTCTAGACGCAAATATTGGTGTGAGAGCTAATTCAATCAAGGAAACACTGCATGTTGGTGAAGGGTATATTGAAGAAGGATCAGCCGAGTGGTTCTTGTGGGAGAACAACTCCATTTGGCTCACTAACTTCACACACCATCAGGCTTCCAAGCAGCTCTCAAGGAAACTCAGTTTTCACACTCTATGCTTAATGCCCTTTGAGTGCCTAGGACTGAAATGAAGCTTGGTCAGAATCCCACACAAACGAATGCTCCACATGCGGGTTTCACATGCCACCAACTCTACATTCACAGGCAAATTCAGCGCCACAGCCGTTTTCAGATAGCCCTCAATGCAAAGGCTCTAGACGCAAATATTGGTGTGAGAGCTAATTCAATCAAGGAAACACTGCATGTTGGTGAAGGGCATATTGAAGAAGGATCAGCCGAGTGGTTCTTGTGGGAGAACAACTCCATTTGGCTCACTAACTTCACACACCATCAGGCTTCCAAGCAGCTCTCAAGGAAACTCAGTTTTCACACTCTATGCTAAGTGGTCTTTGTGTGGCTAGGACTGAAATGAAGCTTGGTCAGCATCCCACACAAACGAATGCTCCACATGCGGGTTTCACATGCCACCAACTCCACATTCACAGGCAACTTCAGCGCCACAGCCGTTTTCAGATAGCCCTCAATGCAAAGGCTCTAGACGCAAATATTGGTGTGAGAGCTAATTCAATCAAGGAAACACTGCATGTTGGTGAAGGGTATATTGAAGAAGGATCAGCCGAGTGGTTCTTGTGGGAGAACAACTCCATTTGGCTCACTAACTTCACACACCATCAGGCTTCCAAGCAGCTCTCAAGGAAACTCAGTTTTCACACTCTATGCTTAATGCCCTTTGAGTGCCTAGGACTGAAATGAAGCTTGGTCAGAATCCCACACAAACGAATGCTCCACATGCGGGTTTCACATGCCACCAACTCTACATTCACAGGCAAATTCAGCGCCACAGCCGTTTTCAGATAGCCCTCAATGCAAAGGCTCTAGACGCAAATATTGGTGTGAGAGCTAATTCAATCAAGGAAACACTGCATGTTGGTGAAGGGCATATTGAAGAAGGATCAGCCGAGTGGTTCTTGTGGGAGAACAACTCCATTTGGCTCACTAACTTCACACACCATCAGGCTTCCAAGCAGCTCTCAAGGAAACTCAGTTTTCACACTCTATGCTTAGTGCCCTTTGAGTGCATTATCTAGGAATGAACCTGGCAGAGCATCCCACACAAACGAATGCTCCACATGCGGGTTTCACATGCCACCAACTCCACATTCACAGGCAACTTCAGCACCACAGCCGTTTTCAGATAGCCCACAATGCAAAGGCTCTAGACGCAAATATTGGTGTGAGAGCTAATTCAATCAAGGAAACACTGCATGTTGGTGAAGGGCATATTGAAGAAGGATCAGCCGAGTGGTTCTTGTGGGAGAACAACTCCATTTGGCTCACTAACTTCACACACCATCAGGCTTCCAAGCAGCTCTCAAGGAAACTCAGTTTTCACACTCTATGCTTAGTGCCCTTTGAGTGCATTATCTAGGAATGAACCTGGTAGAGCATCCCACACAAACGAATGCTCCACATGCGGGTTTCACATGCCACCAACTCCACATTCACAGGCAACTTCAGCGCCACAGCCGTTTTCAGATAGCCCACAATGCAAAGGCTCTAGACGCAAATATTGGTGTGAGAGCTAATTCAATCAAGGAAACACTGCATGTTGGTGAAGGGCATATTGAAGAAGGATCAGCCGAGTGGTTCTTGTGGGAGAACAACTCCATTTGGCTCACTAACTTCACACACCATCAGGCTTCCAAGCAGCTCTCAAGGAAACTCAGTTTTCACACTCTATGCTTAGTGCCCTTTGAGTGCATTATCTAGGAATGAACCTGGTAGAGCATCCCACACAAACGAATGCTCCACATGCGGGTTTCACATGCCACCAACTCCACATTCACAGGCAACTTCAGCGCCACAGCCGTTTTCAGATAGCCCTCAATGCAAAGGCTCTAGACGCAAATATTGGTGTGAGAGCTAATTCAATCAAGGAAACACTGCATGTTGGTGAAGGGCATATTGAAGAAGGATCAGCCGAGTGGTTCTTGTGGGAGAACAACTCCATTTGGCTCACTAACTTCACACACCATCAGGCTTCCAAGCAGCTCTCAAGGAAACTCAGTTTTCACACTCTATGCTTAGTGCCCTTTGAGTGCATTATCTAGGAATGAACCTGGTAGAGCATCCCACACAAACGAATGCTCCACATGCGGGTTTCACATGCCACCAACTCCACATTCACAGGCAACTTCAGCGCCACAGCCGTTTTCAGATAGCCCACAATGCAAAGGCTCTAGACGCAAATATTGGTGTGAGAGCTAATTCAATCAAGGAAACACTGCATGTTGGTGAAGGGCATATTGAAGAAGGATCAACCGAGCGGTTCTTGTGGGAGAACAACTCCATTTGGCTCACTAACTTCACACACCATCAGGCTTCCAAGCAGCTCTCAAGGAAACTCAGTTTTCACACTCTATGCTTAGTGCCCTTTGAGTGCATTATCTAGGAATGAACCTGGTAGAGCATCCCACACAAACGAATGCTCCACATGCGGGTTTCACATGCCACCAACTCCACATTCACAGGCAACTTCAGCGCCACAGCCGTTTTCAGATAGCCCTCAATGCAAAGGCTCTAGACGCAAATATTGGTGTGAGAGCTAATTCAATCAAGGAAACACTGCATGTTGGTGAAGGGCATATTGAAGATGGATCAGCCGAGTGGTTCTTGTGGGAGAACAACTCCATTTGGCTCACTAACTTCACACACCATCAGGCTTCCAAGCAGCTCTCAAGGAAACTCAGTTTTCACACTCTATGCTTAATGCCCTTTGAGTGCCTAGGACTGAAATGAAGCTTGGTCAGAATCCCACACAAACGAATGCTCCACATGCGGGTTTCACATGCCACCAACTCTACATTCACAGGCAAATTCAGCGCCACAGCCGTTTTCAGATAGCCCTCAATGCAAAGGCTCTAGACGCAAATATTGGTGTGAGAGCTAATTCAATCAAGGAAACACTGCATGTTGGTGAAGGGCATATTGAAGAAGGATCAGCCGAGTGGTTCTTGTGGGAGAACAACTCCATTTGGCTCACTAACTTCACACACCATCAGGCTTCCAAGCAGCTCTCAAGGAAACTCAGTTTTCACACTCTATGCTAAGTGGTCTTTGTGTGGCTAGGACTGAAATGAAGCTTGGTCAGCATCCCACACAAACGAATGCTCCACATGCGGGTTTCACATGCCACCAACTCCACATTCACAGGCAACTTCAGCGCCACAGCCGTTTTCAGATAGCCCTCAATGCAAAGGCTCTAGACGCAAATATTGGTGTGAGAGCTAATTCAATCAAGGAAACACTGCATGTTGGTGAAGGGTATATTGAAGAAGGATCAGCCGAGTGGTTCTTGTGGGAGAACAACTCCATTTGGCTCACTAACTTCACACACCATCAGGCTTCCAAGCAGCTCTCAAGGAAACTCAGTTTTCACACTCTATGCTTAATGCCCTTTGAGTGCCTAGGACTGAAATGAAGCTTGGTCAGAATCCCACACAAACGAATGCTCCACATGCGGGTTTCACATGCCACCAACTCTACATTCACAGGCAAATTCAGCGCCACAGCCGTTTTCAGATAGCCCTCAATGCAAAGGCTCTAGACGCAAATATTGGTGTGAGAGCTAATTCAATCAAGGAAACACTGCATGTTGGTGAAGGGCATATTGAAGAAGGATCAGCCGAGTGGTTCTTGTGGGAGAACAACTCCATTTGGCTCACTAACTTCACACACCATCAGGCTTCCAAGCAGCTCTCAAGGAAACTCAGTTTTCACACTCTATGCTTAGTGCCCTTTGAGTGCATTATCTAGGAATGAACCTGGCAGAGCATCCCACACAAACGAATGCTCCACATGCGGGTTTCACATGCCACCAACTCCACATTCACAGGCAACTTCAGCGCCACAGCCGTTTTCAGATAGCCCACAATGCAAAGGCTCTAGACGCAAATATTGGTGTGAGAGCTAATTCAATCAAGGAAACACTGCATGTTGGTGAAGGGCATATTGAAGAAGGATCAGCCGAGTGGTTCTTGTGGGAGAACAACTCCATTTGGCTCACTAACTTCACACACCATCAGGCTTCCAAGCAGCTCTCAAGGAAACTCAGTTTTCACACTCTATGCTTAGTGCCCTTTGAGTGCATTATCTAGGAATGAACCTGGTAGAGCATCCCACACAAACGAATGCTCCACATGCGGGTTTCACATGCCACCAGCTCCACATTCACAGGCAACTTCAGCGCCACAGCCGTTTTCAGATAGCCCACAATGCAAAGGCTCTAGACGCAAATATTGGTGTGAGAGCTAATTCAATCAAGGAAACACTGCATGTTGGTGAAGGGCATATTGAAGAAGGATCAGCCGAGTGGTTCTTGTGGGAGAACAACTCCATTTGGCTCACTAACTTCACACACCATCAGGCTTCCAAGCAGCTCTCAAGGAAACTCAGTTTTCACACTCTATGCTTAGTGCCCTTTGAGTGCATTATCTAGGAATGAACCTGGTAGAGCATCCCACACAAACGAATGCTCCACATGCGGGTTTCACATGCCACCAACTCCACATTCACAGGCAACTTCAGCGCCACAGCCGTTTTCAGATAGCCCTCAATGCAAAGGCTCTAGACGCAAATATTGGTGTGAGAGCTAATTCAATCAAGGAAACACTGCATGTTGGTGAAGGGCATATTGAAGAAGGATCAGCCGAGTGGTTCTTGTGGGAGAACAACTCCATTTGGCTCACTAACTTCACACACCATCAGGCTTCCAAGCAGCTCTCAAGGAAACTCAGTTTTCACACTCTATGCTTAGTGCCCTTTGAGTGCATTATCTAGGAATGAACCTGGTAGAGCATCCCACACAAACGAATGCTCCACATGCGGGTTTCACATGCCACCAACTCCACATTCACAGGCAACTTCAGCGCCACAGCCGTTTTCAGATAGCCCACAATGCAAAGGCTCTAGACGCAAATATTGGTGTGAGAGCTAATTCAATCAAGGAAACACTGCATGTTGGTGAAGGGCATATTGAAGAAGGATCAACCGAGCGGTTCTTGTGGGAGAACAACTCCATTTGGCTCACTAACTTCACACACCATCAGGCTTCCAAGCAGCTCTCAAGGAAACTCAGTTTTCACACTCTATGCTTAGTGCCCTTTGAGTGCATTATCTAGGAATGAACCTGGTAGAGCATCCCACACAAACGAATGCTCCACATGCGGGTTTCACATGCCACCAACTCCACATTCACAGGCAACTTCAGCGCCACAGCCGTTTTCAGATAGCCCTCAATGCAAAGGCTCTAGACGCAAATATTGGTGTGAGAGCTAATTCAATCAAGGAAACACTGCATGTTGGTGAAGGGCATATTGAAGAAGGATCAGCCGAGTGGTTCTTGTGGGAGAACAACTCCATTTGGCTCACTAACTTCACACACCATCAGGCTTCCAAGCAGCTCTCAAGGAAACTCAGTGTTCACACTCTATGCTTAGTGCCCTTTGTGTGCCTAGGACTGAAATGAAGCTTGGTCAGCATCCCACACAAACGAATGCTCCACATGCGGGTTTCACATGCCACCAACTCCACATTCACAGGCAACTTCAGCGCCACAGCCGTTTTCAGATAGCCCTCAATGCAAAGGCTCTAGACGCAAATATTGGTGTGAGAGCTAATTCAATCAAGGAAACACTGCATGTTGGTGAAGGGCATATTGAAGAAGGATCAGCCGAGTGGCTCTTGTGGGAGAACAACTCCATTTGGCTCACTAACTTCACACACCATCAGGCTTCCAAGCAGCTCTCAAGGAAACTCAGTTTTCACACTCTATGCTTAGTGCCCTTTGTATGGCTAGGACTGAAATGAACCTGGTAGAGCATCCCACACAAACGAATGCTCCACATGCGGGTTTCACTTGCCACCAACTCCACATTCACAGGCAACTTCAGCGCCACAGCCGTTTTCAGATAGCCCTCAATGCAAAGGCTCTAGACGCAAATATTGGTGTGAGAGCTAATTCAATCAAGGAAACACTGCATGTTGGTGAAGGGCATATTGAAGAAGGATCAGCCGAGTGGTTCTTGTGGGAGAACAACTCCATTTGGCTCCCTAACTTCACACACCATCAGGCTTCCAAGCAGCTCTCAAGGAAACTCAGTTTTCACACTCTATGCTTAGTGCCCTTTGAGTGCATTATCTAGGAATGAACCTGGTAGAGCATCCCACACAAACGAATGCTCCACATGCGGGTTTCACATGCCACCAACTCCACATTCACAGGCAACTTCAGCGCCACAGCCGTTTTCAGATAGCCCTCAATGCAAAGGCTCTAGATGCAAATATTGGTGTGAGAGCTAATTCAATCAAGGAAACACTGCATGTTGGTGAAGGGCATATTGAAGAAGGATCAACCGAGTGGTTCTTGTGGGAGAACAACTCCATTTGGCTCACTAACTTCACACACCATCAGGCTTCCAAGCAGCTCTCAAGGAAACTCAGTTTTCACACTCTATGCTTAGTGCACTTTGAGTGCATTATCCAGGAATGAACCTGGTAGAGCATCCCACACAAACGAATGCTCCACATGCGGGTTTCACTTGCCACCAACTCCACATTCACAGGCAACTTCAGCGCCACAGCCGTTTTCAGATAGCCCTCAATGCAAAGGCTCTAGACGCAAATATTGGTGTGAGAGCTAATTCAATCAAGGAAACACTGCATGTTGGTGAAGGGCATATTGAAGAAGGATCAGCCGAGTGGTTCTTGTGGGAGAACAACTCCATTTGGCTCACTAACTTCACACACCATCAGGCTTCCAAGCAGCTCTCAAGGAAACTCAGTTTTCACACTCTATGCTTAGTGCCCTTTGAGTGCATTATCTAGGAATGAACCTGGTAGAGCATCCCACA
The DNA here is from genome assembly GCF_030435755.1 of Ochotona princeps. NCBI lineage: Eukaryota > Metazoa > Chordata > Mammalia > Lagomorpha > Ochotonidae > Ochotona > Ochotona princeps. Next base: position 13,123 of record NW_026700717.1, read on the forward strand.
CAAACGAATGCTCCACATGCGGGTTTCACATGCCACCAACTCCACATTCACAGGCAACTTCAGCGCCACAGCCGTTTTCAGATAGCCCTCAATGCAAAGGCTCTAGACGCAAATATTGGTGTGAGAGCTAATTCAATCAAGGAAACACTGCATGTTGGTGAAGGGCATATTGAAGAAGGATCAGCCGAGTGGTTCTTGTGGGAGAACAACTCCATTTGGCTCACTAACTTCACACACCATCAGGCTTCCAAGCAGCTCTCAAGGAAACTCAGTTTTCACACTCTATGCTTAGTGCCCTTTGTGTGCCTAGGACTGAAATGAAGCTTGGTCAGCATCCCACACAAACGAATGCTCCACATGCGGGTTTCACATGCCACCAACTCCACATTCACAGGCAACTTCAGCGCCACAGCCGTTTTCAGATAGCCCTCAATGCAAAGGCTCTAGACGCAAATATTGGTGTGAGAGCTAATTCAATCAAGGAAACACTGCATGTTGGTGAAGGGCATATTGAAGAAGGATCAGCCGAGTGGTTCTTGTGGGAGAACAACTCCATTTGGCTCACTAACTTCACACACCATCAGGCTTCCAAGCAGCTCTCAAGGAAACTCAGTGTTCACACTCTATGCTTAGTGCCCTTTGTGTGCCTAGGACTGAAATGAAGCTTGGTCAGCATCCCACACAAACGAATGCTCCACATGCGGGTTTCACATGCCACCAACTCCACATTCACAGGCAACTTCAGCGCCACAGCCGTTTTCAGATAGCCCTCAATGCAAAGGCTCTAGACGCAAATATTGGTGTGAGAGCTAATTCAATCAAGGAAACACTGCATGTTGGTGAAGGGCATATTGAAGAAGGATCAGCCGAGTGGTTCTTGTGGGAGAACAACTCCATTTGGCTCACTAACTTCACACACCATCAGGCTTCCAAGCAGCTCTCAAGGAAACTCAGTTTTCACACTCTATGCTTAGTGCCCTTTGAGTGCATTATCCAGGAATGAACCTGGTAGAGCATCCCACACAAACGAATGCTCCACATGCGGGTTTCACATGCCACCAACTCCACATTCACAGGCAACTTCAGCGCCACAGCCGTTTTCAGATAGCCCTCAATGCAAAGGCTCTAGACGCAAATATTGGTGTGAGAGCTAATTCAATCAAGGAAACACTGCATGTTGGTGAAGGGCATATTGAAGAAGGATCAGCCGAGTGGTTCTTGTGGGAGAACAACTCCATTTGGCTCACTAACTTCACACACCATCAGGCTTCCAAGCAGCTCTCAAGGAAACTCAGTTTTCACACTCTATGCTTAGTGCCCTTTGTATGGCTAGGACTGAAATGAACCTGGTAGAGCATCCCACACAAACGAATGCTCCACATGCGGGTTTCACTTGCCACCAACTCCACATTCACAGGCAACTTCAGCGCCACAGCCGTTTTCAGATAGCCCTCAATGCAAAGGCTCTAGACGCAAATATTGGTGTGAGAGCTAATTCAATCAAGGAAACACTGCATGTTGGTGAAGGGCATATTGAAGAAGGATCAGCCGAGTGGTTCTTGTGGGAGAACAACTCCATTTGGCTCCCTAACTTCACACACCATCAGGCTTCCAAGCAGCTCTCAAGGAAACTCAGTTTTCACACTCTATGCTTAGTGCCCTTTGAGTGCATTATCTAGGAATGAACCTGGTAGAGCATCCCACACAAACGAATGCTCCACATGCGGGTTTCACATGCCACCAACTCCACATTCACAGGCAACTTCAGCGCCACAGCCGTTTTCAGATAGCCCTCAATGCAAAGGCTCTAGACACAAATATTGGTGTGAGAGCTAATTCAATCAAGGAAACACTGCATGTTGGTGAAGGGCATATTGAAGAAGGATCAGCCGAGTGGTTCTTGTGGGAGAACAACTCCATTTGGCTCCCTAACTTCACACACCATCAGGCTTCCAAGCAGCTCTCAAGGAAACTCAGTTTTCACACTCTATGCTTAGTGCCCTTTGAGTGCATTATCCAGGAATGAACCTGGTAGAGCATCCCACACAAACGAATGCTCCACATGCGGGTTTCACATGCCACCAACTCCACATTCACAGGCAACTTCAGCGCCACAGCCGTTTTCAGATAGCCCTCAATGCAAAGGCTCTAGACGCAAATATTGGTGTGAGAGCTAATTCAATCAAGGAAACACTGCATGTTGGTGAAGGGCATATTGAAGAAGGATCAGCCGAGTGGTTCTTGTGGGAGAACAACTCCATTTGGCTCACTAACTTCACACACCATCAGGCTTCCAAGCAGCTCTCAAGGAAACTCAGTTTTCACACTCTATGCTTAGTGCCCTTTGTATGGCTAGGACTGAAATGAACCTGGTAGAGCATCCCACACAAACGAATGCTCCACATGCGGGTTTCACTTGCCACCAACTCCACATTCACAGGCAACTTCAGCGCCACAGCCGTTTTCAGATAGCCCTCAATGCAAAGGCTCTAGACGCAAATATTGGTGTGAGAGCTAATTCAATCAAGGAAACACTGCATGTTGGTGAAGGGCATATTGAAGAAGGATCAGCCGAGTGGTTCTTGTGGGAGAACAACTCCATTTGGCTCCCTAACTTCACACACCATCAGGCTTCCAAGCAGCTCTCAAGGAAACTCAGTTTTCACACTCTATGCTTAGTGCCCTTTGAGTGCATTATCTAGGAATGAACCTGGTAGAGCATCCCACACAAACGAATGCTCCACATGCGGGTTTCACATGCCACCAACTCCACATTCACAGGCAACTTCAGCGCCACAGCCGTTTTCAGATAGCCCTCAATGCAAAGGCTCTAGATGCAAATATTGGTGTGAGAGCTAATTCAATCAAGGAAACACTGCATGTTGGTGAAGGGCATATTGAAGAAGGATCAACCGAGTGGTTCTTGTGGGAGAACAACTCCATTTGGCTCACTAACTTCACACACCATCAGGCTTCCAAGCAGCTCTCAAGGAAACTCAGTTTTCACACTCTATGCTTAGTGCCCTTTGAGTGCATTATCCAGGAATGAACCTGGTAGAGCATCCCACACAAACGAATGCTCCACATGCGGGTTTCACTTGCCACCAACTCCACATTCACAGGCAACTTCAGCGCCACAGCCGTTTTCAGATAGCCCTCAATGCAAAGGCTCTAGACGCAAATATTGGTGTGAGAGCTAATTCAATCAAGGAAACACTGCATGTTGGTGAAGGGCATATTGAAGAAGGATCAGCCGAGTGGTTCTTGTGGGAGAACAACTCCATTTGGCTCACTAACTTCACACACCATCAGGCTTCCAAGCAGCTCTCAAGGAAACTCAGTTTTCACACTCTATGCTTAGTGCCCTTTGAGTGCATTATCCAGGAATGAACCTGGTAGAGCATCCCACACAAACGAATGCTCCACATGCGGGTTTCACATGCCACCAACTCCACATTCACAGGCAACTTCAGCGCCACAGCCGTTTTCAGATAGCCCTCAATGCAAAGGCTCTAGACGCAAATATTGGTGTGAGAGCTAATTCAATCAAGGAAACACTGCATGTTGGTGAAGGGCATATTGAAGAAGGATCAGCCGAGTGGTTCTTGTGGGAGAACAACTCCATTTGGCTCACTAACTTCACACACCATCAGGCTTCCAAGCAGCTCTCAGGGAAACTCAGTTTTCACACTCTATGCTTAGTGCCCTTTGAGTGCATTATCTAGGAATGAACCTGGTAGAGCATCCCACACAAACGAATGCTCCACATGCGGGTTTCACATGCCACCAACTCCACATTCACAGGCAACTTCAGCGCCACAGCCGTTTTCAGATAGCCCTCAACGCAAAGGCTCTAGACGCAAATATTGGTGTGAGAGCTAATTCAATCAAGGAAACACTGCATGTTGGTGAAGGGCATATTGAAGAAGGATCAGCCGAGTGGTTCTTGTGGGAGAACAACTCCATTTGGCTCACTAACTTCACACACCATCAGGCTTCCAAGCAGCTCTCAAGGAAACTCAGTTTTCACACTCTATGCTTAGTGCCCTTTGTGTGCATTATCTAGGAATGAACCTGGTAGAGCATCCCACACAAACGAATGCTCCACATGCGGGTTTCACATGCCACCAACTCCACATTCACAGGCAACTTCAGCGCCACAGCCGTTTTCAGATAGCCCTCAATGCAAAGGCTCTAGACGCAAATATTGGTGTGAGAGCTAATTCAATCAAGGAAACACTGCATGTTGGTGAAGGGCATATTGAAGAAGGATCAGCCGAGTGGTTCTTGTGGGAGAACAACTCCATTTGGCTCACTAACTTCACACACCATCAGGCTTCCAAGCAGCTCTCAAGGAAACTCAGTTTTCACACTCTATGCTTAGTGCCCTTTGAGTGCATTATCTAGGAATGAACCTGGTAGAGCATCCCACACAAACGAATGCTCCACATGCGGGTTTCACATGCCACCAACTCCACATTCACAGGCAACTTCAGCGCCACAGCCGTTTTCAGATAGCCCACAATGCAAAGGCTCTAGACGCAAATATTGGTGTGAGAGCTAATTCAATCAAGGAAACACTGCATGTTGGTGAAGGGCATATTGAAGAAGGATCAACCGAGCGGTTCTTGTGGGAGAACAACTCCATTTGGCTCACTAACTTCACACACCATCAGGCTTCCAAGCAGCTCTCAAGGAAACTCAGTTTTCACACTCTATGCTTAGTGCCCTTTGAGTGCATTATCTAGGAATGAACCTGGTAGAGCATCCCACACAAACGAATGCTCCACATGCGGGTTTCACATGCCACCAACTCCACATTCACAGGCAACTTCAGCGCCACAGCCGTTTTCAGATAGCCCTCAATGCAAAGGCTCTAGACGCAAATATTGGTGTGAGAGCTAATTCAATCAAGGAAACACTGCATGTTGGTGAAGGGCATATTGAAGAAGGATCAGCCGAGTGGTTCTTGTGGGAGAACAACTCCATTTGGCTCACTAACTTCACACACCATCAGGCTTCCAAGCAGCTCTCAAGGAAACTCAGTGTTCACACTCTATGCTTAGTGCCCTTTGTGTGCCTAGGACTGAAATGAAGCTTGGTCAGCATCCCACACAAACGAATGCTCCACATGCGGGTTTCACATGCCACCAACTCCACATTCACAGGCAACTTCAGCGCCACAGCCGTTTTCAGATAGCCCTCAATGCAAAGGCTCTAGACGCAAATATTGGTGTGAGAGCTAATTCAATCAAGGAAACACTGCATGTTGGTGAAGGGCATATTGAAGAAGGATCAGCCGAGTGGTTCTTGTGGGAGAACAACTCCATTTGGCTCACTAACTTCACACACCATCAGGCTTCCAAGCAGCTCTCAAGGAAACTCAGTTTTCACACTCTATGCTTAGTGCCCTTTGTATGGCTAGGACTGAAATGAACCTGGTAGAGCATCCCACACAAACGAATGCTCCACATGCGGGTTTCACATGCCACCAACTCCACATTCACAGGCAACTTCAGCGCCACAGCCGTTTTCAGATAGCCCTCAATGCAAAGGCTCTAGACGCAAATATTGGTGTGAGAGCTAATTCAATCAAGGAAACACTGCATGTTGGTGAAGGGCATATTGAAGAAGGATCAGCCGAGTGGTTCTTGTGGGAGAACAACTCCATTTGGCTCACTAACTTCACACACCATCAGGCTTCCAAGCAGCTCTCAAGGAAACTCAGTTTTCACACTCTATGCTTAATGCCCTTTGAGTGCCTAGGACTGAAATGAAGCTTGGTCAGAATCCCACACAAACGAATGCTCCACATGCGGGTTTCACATGCCACCAACTCTACATTCACAGGCAAATTCAGCGCCACAGCCGTTTTCAGATAGCCCTCAATGCAAAGGCTCTAGACGCAAATATTGGTGTGAGAGCTAATTCAATCAAGGAAACACTGCATGTTGGTGAAGGGTATATTGAAGAAGGATCAGCCGAGTGGTTCTTGTGGGAGAACAACTCCATTTGGCTCACTAACTTCACACACCATCAGGCTTCCAAGCAGCTCTCAAGGAAACTCAGTTTTCACACTCTATGCTTAATGCCCTTTGAGTGCCTAGGACTGAAATGAAGCGTGGTCAGAATCCCACACAAACGAATGCTCCACATGCGGGTTTCACATGCCACCAACTCTACATTCACAGGCAAATTCAGCGCCACAGCCGTTTTCAGATAGCCCTCAATGCAAAGGCTCTAGACGCAAATATTGGTGTGAGAGCTAATTCAATCAAGGAAACACTGCATGTTGGTGAAGGGCATATTGAAGAAGGATCAGCCGAGTGGTTCTTGTGGGAGAACAACTCCATTTGGCTCACTAACTTCACACACCATCAGGCTTCCAAGCAGCTCTCAAGGAAACTCAGTTTTCACACTCTATGCTAAGTGGTCTTTGTGTGGCTAGGACTGAAATGAAGCTTGGTCAGCATCCCACACAAACGAATGCTCCACATGCGGGTTTCACATGCCACCAACTCCACATTCACAGGCAACTTCAGCGCCACAGCCGTTTTCAGATAGCCCTCAATGCAAAGGCTCTAGACGCAAATATTGGTGTGAGAGCTAATTCAATCAAGGAAACACTGCATGTTGGTGAAGGGTATATTGAAGAAGGATCAGCCGAGTGGTTCTTGTGGGAGAACAACTCCATTTGGCTCACTAACTTCACACACCATCAGGCTTCCAAGCAGCTCTCAAGGAAACTCAGTTTTCACACTCTATGCTTAATGCCCTTTGAGTGCCTAGGACTGAAATGAAGCTTGGTCAGAATCCCACACAAACGAATGCTCCACATGCGGGTTTCACATGCCACCAACTCTACATTCACAGGCAAATTCAGCGCCACAGCCGTTTTCAGATAGCCCTCAATGCAAAGGCTCTAGACGCAAATATTGGTGTGAGAGCTAATTCAATCAAGGAAACACTGCATGTTGGTGAAGGGCATATTGAAGAAGGATCAGCCGAGTGGTTCTTGTGGGAGAACAACTCCATTTGGCTCACTAACTTCACACACCATCAGGCTTCCAAGCAGCTCTCAAGGAAACTCAGTTTTCACACTCTATGCTTAGTGCCCTTTGAGTGCATTATCTAGGAATGAACCTGGCAGAGCATCCCACACAAACGAATGCTCCACATGCGGGTTTCACATGCCACCAACTCCACATTCACAGGCAACTTCAGCGCCACAGCCGTTTTCAGATAGCCCACAATGCAAAGGCTCTAGACGCAAATATTGGTGTGAGAGCTAATTCAATCAAGGAAACACTGCATGTTGGTGAAGGGCATATTGAAGAAGGATCAGCCGAGTGGTTCTTGTGGGAGAACAACTCCATTTGGCTCACTAACTTCACACACCATCAGGCTTCCAAGCAGCTCTCAAGGAAACTCAGTTTTCACACTCTATGCTTAGTGCCCTTTGAGTGCATTATCTAGGAATGAACCTGGTAGAGCATCCCACACAAAACGAATGCTCCACATGCGGGTTTCACATGCCACCAGCTCCACATTCACAGGCAACTTCAGCGCCACAGCCGTTTTCAGATAGCCCACAATGCAAAGGCTCTAGACGCAAATATTGGTGTGAGAGCTAATTCAATCAAGGAAACACTGCATGTTGGTGAAGGGCATATTGAAGAAGGATCAGCCGAGTGGTTCTTGTGGGAGAACAACTCCATTTGGCTCACTAACTTCACACACCATCAGGCTTCCAAGCAGCTCTCAAGGAAACTCAGTTTTCACACTCTATGCTTAGTGCCCTTTGAGTGCATTATCTAGGAATGAACCTGGTAGAGCATCCCACACAAACGAATGCTCCACATGCGGGTTTCACATGCCACCAACTCCACATTCACAGGCAACTTCAGCGCCACAGCCGTTTTCAGATAGCCCACAATGCAAAGGCTCTAGACGCAAATATTGGTGTGAGAGCTAATTCAATCAAGGAAACACTGCATGTTGGTGAAGGGCATATTGAAGAAGGATCAACCGAGCGGTTCTTGTGGGAGAACAACTCCATTTGGCTCACTAACTTCACACACCATCAGGCTTCCAAGCAGCTCTCAAGGAAACTCAGTTTTCACACTCTATGCTTAGTGCCCTTTGAGTGCATTATCTAGGAATGAACCTGGTAGAGCATCCCACACAAACGAATGCTCCACATGCGGGTTTCACATGCCACCAACTCCACATTCACAGGCAACTTCAGCGCCACAGCCGTTTTCAGATAGCCCTCAATGCAAAGGCTCTAGACGCAAATATTGGTGTGAGAGCTAATTCAATCAAGGAAAACACTGCATGTTGGTGAAGGGCATATTGAAGAAGGATCAGCCGAGTGGTTCTTGTGGGAGAACAACTCCATTTGCTCACTAACTTCACACACCATCAGGCTTCCAAGCAGCTCTCAAGGAAACTCAGTGTTCACACTCTATGCTTAGTGCCCTTTGTGTGCCTAGGACTGAAATGAAGCTTGGTCAGCATCCCACACAAACGAATGCTCCACATGCGGGTTTCACATGCCACCAACTCCACATTCACAGGCAACTTCAGCGCCACAGCCGTTTTCAGATAGCCCTCAATGCAAAGGCTCTAGACGCAAATATTGGTGTGAGAGCTAATTCAATCAAGGAAACACTGCATGTTGGTGAAGGGCATATTGAAGAAGGATCAGCCGAGTGGTTCTTGTGGGAGAACAACTCCATTTGGCTCACTAACTTCACACACCATCAGGCTTCCAAGCAGCTCTCAAGGAAACTCAGTTTTCACACTCTATGCTTAGTGCCCTTTGTATGGCTAGGACTGAAATGAACCTGGTAGAGCATCCCACACAAACGAATGCTCCACATGCGGGTTTCACATGCCACCAACTCCACATTCACAGGCAACTTCAGCGCCACAGCCGTTTTCAGATAGCCCTCAATGCAAAGGCTCTAGACGCAAATATTGGTGTGAGAGCTAATTCAATCAAGGAAACACTGCATGTTGGTGAAGGGCATATTGAAGAAGGATCAGCCGAGTGGTTCTTGTGGGAGAACAACTCCATTTGGCTCACTAACTTCACACACCATCAGGCTTCCAAGCAGCTCTCAAGGAAACTCAGTTTTCACACTCTATGCTTAATGCCCTTTGAGTGCCTAGGACTGAAATGAAGCTTGGTCAGAATCCCACACAAACGAATGCTCCACATGCGGGTTTCACATGCCACCAACTCTACATTCACAGGCAAATTCAGCGCCACAGCCGTTTTCAGATAGCCCTCAATGCAAAGGCTCTAGACGCAAATATTGGTGTGAGAGCTAATTCAATCAAGGAAACACTGCATGTTGGTGAAGGGTATATTGAAGAAGGATCAGCCGAGTGGTTCTTGTGGGAGAACAACTCCATTTGGCTCACTAACTTCACACACCATCAGGCTTCCAAGCAGCTCTCAAGGAAACTCAGTTTTCACACTCTATGCTTAATGCCCTTTGAGTGCCTAGGACTGAAATGAAGCTTGGTCAGAATCCCACACAAACGAATGCTCCACATGCGGGTTTCACATGCCACCAACTCTACATTCACAGGCAAATTCAGCGCCACAGCCGTTTTCAGATAGCCCTCAATGCAAAGGCTCTAGACGCAAATATTGGTGTGAGAGCTAATTCAATCAAGGAAACACTGCATGTTGGTGAAGGGCATATTGAAGAAGGATCAGCCGAGTGGTTCTTGTGGGAGAACAACTCCATTTGGCTCACTAACTTCACACACCATCAGGCTTCCAAGCAGCTCTCAAGGAAACTCAGTTTTCACACTCTATGCTAAGTGGTCTTTGTGTGGCTAGGACTGAAATGAAGCTTGGTCAGCATCCCACACAAACGAATGCTCCACATGCGGGTTTCACATGCCACCAACTCCACATTCACAGGCAACTTCAGCGCCACAGCCGTTTTCAGATAGCCCTCAATGCAAAGGCTCTAGACGCAAATATTGGTGTGAGAGCTAATTCAATCAAGGAAACACTGCATGTTGGTGAAGGGTATATTGAAGAAGGATCAGCCGAGTGGTTCTTGTGGGAGAACAACTCCATTTGGCTCACTAACTTCACACACCCATCAGGCTTCCAAGCAGCTCTCAAGGAAACTCAGTTTTCACACTCTATGCTTAGTGCCCTTTGAGTGCATTATCTAGGAATGAACCTGGTAGAGCATCCCACACAAACGAATGCTCCACATGCGGGTTTCACATGCCACCAGCTCCACATTCACAGGCAACTTCAGCGCCACAGCCGTTTTCAGATAGCCCACAATGCAAAGGCTCTAGACGCAAATATTGGTGTGAGAGCTAATTCAATCAAGGAAACACTGCATGTTGGTGAAGGGCATATTGAAGAAGGATCAGCCGAGTGGTTCTTGTGGGAGAACAACTCCATTTGGCTCACTAACTTCACACACCATCAGGCTTCCAAGCAGCTCTCAAGGAAACTCAGTTTTCACACTCTATGCTTAGTGCCCTTTGAGTGCATTATCTAGGAATGAACCTGGTAGAGCATCCCACACAAACGAATGCTCCACATGCGGGTTTCACATGCCACCAACTCCACATTCACAGGCAACTTCAGCGCCACAGCCGTTTTCAGATAGCCCTCAATGCAAAGGCTCTAGACGCAAATATTGGTGTGAGAGCTAATTCAATCAAGGAAACACTGCATGTTGGTGAAGGGCATATTGAAGAAGGATCAGCCGAGTGGTTCTTGTGGGAGAACAACTCCATTTGGCTCACTAACTTCACACACCATCAGGCTTCCAAGCAGCTCTCAAGGAAACTCAGTTTTCACACTCTATGCTTAGTGCCCTTTGAGTGCATTATCTAGGAATGAACCTGGTAGAGCATCCCACACAAACGAATGCTCCACATGCGGGTTTCACATGCCACCAACTCCACATTCACAGGCAACTTCAGCGCCACAGCCGTTTTCAGATAGCCCACAATAGCAAAGGCTCTAGACGCAAATATTGGTGTGAGAGCTAATTCAATCAAGGAAACACTGCATGTTGGTGAAGGGCATATTGAAGAAGGATCAACCGAGCGGTTCTTGTGGGAGAACAACTCCATTTGGCTCACTAACTTCACACACCATCAGGCTTCCAAGCAGCTCTCAAGGAAACTCAGTTTTCACACTCTATGCTTAGTGCCCTTTGAGTGCATTATCTAGGAATGAACCTGGTAGAGCATCCCACACAAACGAATGCTCCACATGCGGGTTTCACATGCCACCAACTCCACATTCACAGGCAACTTCAGCGCCACAGCCGTTTTCAGATAGCCCTCAATGCAAAGGCTCTAGACGCAAATATTGGTGTGAGAGCTAATTCAATCAAGGAAACACTGCATGTTGGTGAAGGGCATATTGAAGAAGGATCAGCCGAGTGGTTCTTGTGGGAGAACAACTCCATTTGGCTCACTAACTTCACACACCATCAGGCTTCCAAGCAGCTCTCAAGGAAACTCAGTGTTCACACTCTATGCTTAGTGCCCTTTGTGTGCCTAGGACTGAAATGAAGCTTGGTCAGCATCCCACACAAACGAATGCTCCACATGCGGGTTTCACATGCCACCAACTCCACATTCACAGGCAACTTCAGCGCCACAGCCGTTTTCAGATAGCCCTCAATGCAAAGGCTCTAGACGCAAATATTGGTGTGAGAGCTAATTCAATCAAGGAAAACACTGCATGTTGGTGAAGGGCATATTGAAGAAGGATCAGCCGAGTGGTTCTTGTGGGAGAACAACTCCATTTGGCTCACTAACTTCACACACCATCAGGCTTCCAAGCAGCTCTCAAGGAAACTCAGTTTTCACACTCTATGCTTAGTGCCCTTTGTATGGCTAGGACTGAAATGAACCTGGTAGAGCATCCCACACAACGAATGCTCCACATGCGGGTTTCACTTGCCACCAACTCCACATTCACAGGCAACTTCAGCGCCACAGCCGTTTTCAGATAGCCCTCAATGCAAAGGCTCTAGACGCAAATATTGGTGTGAGAGCTAATTCAATCAAGGAAACACTGCATGTTGGTGAAGGGCATATTGAAGAAGGATCAGCCGAGTGGTTCTTGTGGGAGAACAACTCCATTTGGCTCCCTAACTTCACACACCATCAGGCTTCCAAGCAGCTCTCAAGGAAACTCAGTTTTCACACTCTATGCTTAGTGCCCTTTGAGTGCATTATCTAGGAATGAACCTGGTAGAGCATCCCACACAAACGAATGCTCCACATGCGGGTTTCACATGCCACCAACTCCACATTCACAGGCAACTTCAGCGCCACAGCCGTTTTCAGATAGCCCTCAATGCAAAGGCTCTAGATGCAAATATTGGTGTGAGAGCTAATTCAATCAAGGAAACACTGCATGTTGGTGAAGGGCATATTGAAGAAGGATCAACCGAGTGGTTCTTGTGGGAGAACAACTCCATTTGGCTCACTAACTTCACACACCATCAGGCTTCCAAGCAGCTCTCAAGGAAACTCAGTTTTTCACACTCTATGCTTAGTGCCCTTTGAGTGCATTATCCAGGAATGAACCTGGTAGAGCATCCCACACAAACGAATGCTCCACATGCGGGTTTCACTTGCCACCAACTCCACATTCACAGGCAACTTCAGCGCCACAGCCGTTTTCAGATAGCCCTCAATGCAAAGGCTCTAGACGCAAATATTGGTGTGAGAGCTAATTCAATCAAGGAAACACTGCATGTTGGTGAAGGGCATATTGAAGAAGGATCAGCCGAGTGGTTCTTGTGGGAGAACAACTCCATTTGGCTCACTAACTTCACACACCATCCAGGCTTCCAAGCAGCTCTCAAGGAAACTCAGTTTTCACACTCTATGCTTCGTGCCCTTTGAGTGCATTATCTAGGAATGAACCTGGTAGAGCATCCCACACAAACGAATGCTCCACATGCGGGTTTCACATGCCACCAACTCCACATTCACAGGCAACTTCAGCGCCACAGCCGTTTTCAGATAGCCCTCAATGCAAAGGCTCTAGACGCAAATATTGGTGTGAGAGCTAATTCAATCAAGGAAACACTGCATGTTGGTGAAGGGCATATTGAAGAAGGATCAGCCGAGTGGTTCTTGTGGGAGAACAACTCCATTTGGCTCACTAACTTCACACACCATCAGGCTTCCAAGCAGCTCTCAAGGAAACTCAGTTTTCACACTCTATGCTTAGTGCCCTTTGTGTGCCTAGGACTGAAATGAAGCTTGGTCAGCATCCCACACAAACGAATGCTCCACATGCGGGTTTCACATGCCACCAACTCCACATTCACAGGCAACTTCAGCGCCACAGCCGTTTTCAGATAGCCCTCAATGCAAAGGCTCTAGACGCAAATATTGGTGTGAGAGCTAATTCAATCAAGGAAACACTGCATGTTGGTGAAGGGCATATTGAAGAAGGATCAGCCGAGTGGTTCTTGTGGGAGAACAACTCCATTTGGCTCACTAACTTCACACACCATCAGGCTTCCAAGCAGCTCTCAAGGAAACTCAGTGTTCACACTCTATGCTTAGTGCCCTTTGTGTGCCTAGGACTGAAATGAAGCTTGGTCAGCATCCCACACAAACGAATGCTCCACATGCGGGTTTCACATGCCACCAACTCCACATTCACAGGCAACTTCAGCGCCACAGCCGTTTTCAGATAGCCCTCAATGCAAAGGCTCTAGACGCAAATATTGGTGTGAGAGCTAATTCAATCAAGGAAACACTGCATGTTGGTGAAGGGGCATATTGAAGAAGGATCAGCCGAGTGGTTCTTGTGGGAGAACAACTCCATTTGGCTCACTAACTTCACACACCATCAGGCTTCCAAGCAGCTCTCAAGGAAACTCAGTTTTCACACTCTATGCTTAGTGCCCTTTGAGTGCATTATCCAGGAATGAACCTGGTAGAGCATCCCACACAAACGAATGCTCCACATGCGGGTTTCACATGCCACCAACTCCACATTCACAGGCAACTTCAGCGCCACAGCCGTTTTCAGATAGCCCTCAATGCAAAGGCTCTAGACGCAAATATTGGTGTGAGAGCTAATTCAATCAAGGAAACACTGCATGTTGGTGAAGGGCATATTGAAGAAGGATCAGCCGAGTGGTTCTTGTGGGAGAACAACTCCATTTGGCTCACTAACTTCACACACCATCAGGCTTCCAAGCAGCTCTCAAGGAAACTCAGTTTTCACACTCTATGCTTAGTGCCCTTTGTATGGCTAGGACTGAAATGAACCTGGTAGAGCATCCCACACAAACGAATGCTCCACATGCGGGTTTCACTTGCCACCAACTCCACATTCACAGGCAACTTCAGCGCCACAGCCGTTTTCAGATAGCCCTCAATGCAAAGGCTCTAGACGCAAATATTGGTGTGAGAGCTAATTCAATCAAGGAAACACTGCATGTTGGTGAAGGGCATATTGAAGAAGGATCAGCCGAGTGGTTCTTGTGGGAGAACAACTCCATTTGGCTCCCTAACTTCACACACCATCAGGCTTCCAAGCAGCTCTCAAGGAAACTCAGTTTTCACACTCTATGCTTAGTGCCCTTTGAGTGCATTATCTAGGAATGAACCTGGTAGAGCATCCCACACAAACGAATGCTCCACATGCGGGTTTCACATGCCACCAACTCCACATTCACAGGCAACTTCAGCGCCACAGCCGTTTTCAGATAGCCCTCAATGCAAAGGCTCTAGACGCAAATATTGGTGTGAGAGCTAATTCAATCAAGGAAACACTGCATGTTGGTGAAGGGCATATTGAAGAAGGATCAGCCGAGTGGTTCTTGTGGGAGAACAACTCCATTTGGCTCACTAACTTCACACACCATCAGGCTTCCAAGCAGCTCTCAAGGAAACTCAGTTTTCACACTCTATGCTTAGTGCCCTTTGAGTGCATTATCCAGGAATGAACCTGGTAGAGCATCCCACACAAACGAATGCTCCACATGCGGGTTTCACATGCCACCAACTCCACATTCACAGGCAACTTCAGCGCCACAGCCGTTTTCAGATAGCCCTCAATGCAAAGGCTCTAGACGCAAATATTGGTGTGAGAGCTAATTCAATCAAGGAAACACTGCATGTTGGTGAAGGGCATATTGAAGAAGGATCAGCCGAGTGGTTCTTGTGGGAGAACAACTCCATTTGGCTCACTAACTTCACACACCATCAGGCTTCCAAGCAGCTCTCAAGGAAACTCAGTTTTCACACTCTATGCTTAGTGCCCTTTGTATGGCTAGGACTGAAATGAACCTGGTAGAGCATCCCACACAAACGAATGCTCCACATGCGGGTTTCACTTGCCACCAACTCCACATTCACAGGCAACTTCAGCGCCACAGCCGTTTTCAGATAGCCCTCAATGCAAAGGGCTCTAGACGCAAATATTGGTGTGAGAGCTAATTCAATCAAGGAAACACTGCATGTTGGTGAAGGGCATATTGAAGAAGGATCAGCCGAGTGGTTCTTGTGGGAGAACAACTCCATTTGGCTCCCTAACTTCACACACCATCAGGCTTCCAAGCAGCTCTCAAGGAAACTCAGTTTTCACACTCTATGCTTAGTGCCCTTTGAGTGCATTATCTAGGAATGAACCTGGTAGAGCATCCCACACAAACGAATGCTCCACATGCGGGTTTCACATGCCACCAACTCCACATTCACAGGCAACTTCAGCGCCACAGCCGTTTTCAGATAGCCCTCAATGCAAAGGCTCTAGATGCAAATATTGGTGTGAGAGCTAATTCAATCAAGGAAACACTG
>NW_026700718.1:0-41374 GCF_030435755.1 Ochotona princeps
TTGTGGCGCTGAAGTTGCCTGTCAATGTGGAGTTGGTGGCATGTGAAACCCGCATGTGGAGCATTCGTTTGTGTGGGATGCTCACCAAGCTTCATTTCAGTCCTAGGCACTCAAAGGGCACTAAGCATAGAGTGTGAAAACTGAGTTTCCTTGAGAGCTGCTTGGAAGCCTGATGGTGTGTGAAGTTAGTGAGCCAAATGGAGTTGTTCTCCCACAAGAACCACTCGGCTGATCCTTCTTCAATATGCCCTTCACCAACATGCAGCATTTCCTTGATTGAATTAGCTCTCACACCAATATTTGCGTCTAGAGCCTTTGCATTGAGGGCTATCTGAAAACGGCTGTGGTGCTGAAGTTGCCTGTCAATGTGGAGTTGGTGGCATGTGAAACCGCCTGTGGAGCATTCGTTTGTGTGGGATGCTCACCAAGCTTATTTCAGTCCTAGGAACTCAAAGGGCACTAAGCATAGAGTGTGAAAACTGAGTTTCCTTGAGAGCTGCTTGGAAGCCTGATGGTGTGTGAAGTTAGTGAGCCAAATGGAGTTGTTCTCCCACAAAAAACCACTCGGCCGATCCTTCTTCAATATGCCCTTCACCAACATGCAGTGTTTCCTTGATTGATTTAACTCTCACACCAATATTTGCGTCTAGAGCCTTGGCATTGAGGGCTATCTGAAAACGGCTGTGGCGCTGAAGTTGCCTGTCAATGTGGAGTTGGTGGCATGTGAAACCCGCATGTGGAGCATTCGTTTGTGTGGCATGCTCTACCAGGTTCATTCCTAGATAATGCACTCAAAGGGCACTAAGCATAGAGTGTGAAAACTGAGTTTCCTTGAGAGCTGCTTGGAAGCCTGATGGTGTGTGAAGTTAGTGAGCCAAATGGAGTTGTTCTCCCACAAGAACCACTCGGCTGATCCTTCTTCAATATGCCCTTCACCAACATGCAGCGTTTCCTTGATTGAATTAGCTCTCACACCAATATTTTGTCTAGAGCCTTTGCATTGAGGGCTATCTGAAAACGGCTGTGGCGCTGAAGTTGCCTGTCAATTTGGAGTTGGTGGCATGTGAAACCCGCATGTGGAGCATTCGTTTGTGTGGGATGCTCTACCAGGTTCATTCCTAGATAATGCACTCAAAGGGCACTAAGCATAGAGTGTGAAAACTGAGTTTCCTTGAGAGCTGCTTGGAAGCCTGATGGTGTGTGAAGTTAGTGAGCCAAATGGAGTTGTTCTCCACAAGAACCACTCGGCTGATCCTTCTTCAATATGCCCTTCACCAACATGCAGTGTTTCCTTGATTGAATTAGCTCTCACACCAATATTTGCGTCTAGAGCCTTTGCATTGAGGGCTATCTGAAAACGGCTGTGGCGCTGAAGTTGCCTGTGAATGTGGAGTTGGTGGCATGTGAAACCCGCATGTGGAGCATTCGTTTGTGTGGGATGCTCTACCAGGTTCATTCCTAGATAATGCACTCAAAGGGCACTAAGCATAGAGTGTGAAAACTGAGTTTCCTTGAGAGCTGCTTGGAAGCCTGATGGTGTGTGAAGTTAGTGAGCCAAATGAGTTGTTCTCCCACAAGAACCACTCGGCTGATCTTTCTTCAATATGCCCTTCACCAACATGCAGTGTTTCCTTGATTGAATTAGCTCTCACACCAATATTTGCGTCTAGAGCCTTTGCATTGAGGGCTATCTGAAAACGGCTGTGGTGCTGAAGTTGCCTGTGAATGTGGAGTTGGTGGCATGTGAAACCCGCATGTGGAGCATTCGTTTGTGTGGATGCTCACCAAGCTTCATTTCAGTCCTAGGAACTCAAAGGGCACTAAGCATAGAGTGTGAAAACTGAGTTTCCTTGAGAGCTGCTTGGAAGCCTGATGGTGTGTGAAGTTAGTGAGCCAAATGGAGTTGTTCTCCCACAAGAACCACTCGGCTGATCCTTCTTCAATATGCCCTTCACCAACATGCAGTGTTTCCTTGATTGAATTAGCTCCCACACCAATATTTGCGTCTAGAGCCTTTGCATTGAGGGCTATCTGAAAACGGCTGTGGCGCTGAAGTTGCCTGTGAATGTGGAGTTGGTGGCATGTGAAACCCGCATGTGGAGCATTCGTTTGTGTGGGATGCTCTACCAGGTTCATTCCTAGATAATGCACTCAAAGGGCACTAAGCATAGAGTGTGAAAACTGAGTTTCCTTGAGAGCTGTTTGGAAGCCTGATGGTGTGTGAA
The DNA here is from genome assembly GCF_030435755.1 of Ochotona princeps. Classification (NCBI taxonomy): domain Eukaryota; kingdom Metazoa; phylum Chordata; class Mammalia; order Lagomorpha; family Ochotonidae; genus Ochotona; species Ochotona princeps. The sequence goes on from NW_026700718.1 coordinate 2,226, forward strand.
GTTAGTGAGCCAAATGGAGTTGTTCTCCCACAAGAACCACTCGGCTGATCCTTCTTCAATATGCCCTTCACCAACATGCAGTGTTTCCTTGATTGATTTAACTCTCACACCAATATTTGCGTCTAGAGCCTTTGCATTGAGGGCTATCTGAAAACGGCTGTGGCGCTGAAGTTGCCTGTGAATGTGGAGTTGGTGGCATGTGAAACCCGCATGTGGAGCATTCGTTTGTGTGGGATGCTCTACCAGGTTCATTCCTAGATAATGCACTCAAAGGGCACTAAGCATAGAGTGTGAAAACTGAGTTTCCTTGAGAGCTGCTTGGAAGCCTGATGGTGTGTGAAGTTAGTGAGCCAAATGGAGTTGTTCTCCCACAAGAACCACTCGGCTGATCCTTCTTCAATATGCCCTTCACCAACATGCAGCGTTTCCTTGATTGAATTACCTCTCACACCAATATTTGCGTCTAGAGCCTTTGCATTGAGGGCTATCTGAAAACGGCTGTGGCGCTGAAGTTGCCTGTCAATGTGGAGTTGGTGACATGTGAAACCCGCATGTGGAGCATTCGTTTGTGTGGGATGCTCACCAAGCTTCATTTCAGTCCTAGGTACTCAAAGGGCACTAAGCATAGAGTGTGAAAACTGAGTTTCCTTGAGAGCTGCTTGGAAGCCTGATGGTGTGTGAAGTTAGTGAGCCAAATGGAGTTGTTCTCCCACAAAAAACCACTCGGCTGATCCTTCTTCAATATGCCCTTCACCAACATGCAGTGTTTCCTTGATTGAATTAGCTCTCACACCAATATTTGCGTCTAGAGCCTTTGCATTGAGGGCTATCTGAAAACGGCTGTGGCGCTGAAGTTGCCTGTGAATGTGGAGTTAGTGGCATGTGAAACCCGCATGTGGAGCATTCGTTTGTGTGGGATGCTCTACCAGGTTCATTCCTAGATAATGCACTCAAAGGGCACTAAGCATAGAGTGTGAAAACTGAGTTTCCTTGAGAGCTGCTTGGAAGCCTGATGGTGTGTGAAGTTAGTGAGCCAAATGGAGTTGTTCTCCCACAAGAACCACTCGGCTGATCCTTCTTCAATATGCCCTTCACCAACATGCAGTGTTTCCTTGATTGAATTAGCTCTCACACCAATATTTGCGTCTAGAGCCTTTGCATTGAGGGCTATCTGAAAACAGCTGTGGCGCTGAAGTTGCCTGTCAATGTGGAGTTGGTGGCATGTGAAACCCGCATGTGGAGCATTCGTTTGTGTGGGATGTTCTACCAGGTTCATTCCTAGATAATGCACTCAAAGGGCACTAAGCATAGAGTGTGAAAACTGAGGTTCCTTGAGAGCTGCTTGGAAGCCTGATGGTGTGTGAAGTTAGTGAGCCAAATGGAGTTGTTCTCCCACAAGAACCACTCGGCTGATCCTTCTTCAATATGCCCTTCACCAACATGCAGCGTTTCCTTGATTGAATTAGCTCTCACACCAATATTTGCGTCTAGAGCCTTTGCATTGAGGGCTATCTGAAAACGGCTGTGGCGCTGAAGTTGCCTGTGAATGTGGAGTTGGTGACATGTGAAACCCGCATGTGGAGCATTCGTTTGTGTGGGATGCTCACCAAGCTTCATTTCAGTCCTAGGTACTCAAAGGGCACTAAGCATAGAGTGTGAAAACTGAGTTTCCTTGAGAGCTGCTTGGAAGCCTGATGGTGTGTGAAGTTAGTGAGCCAAATGGAGTTGTTTTCCCACAAGAACCACTCGGCTGGTCCTTCTTCAATATGCCCTTCACCAACATGCAGTGTTTCCTTGATTGAATTAGCTCTCACACCAATATTTGCGTCTAGAGCCTTGGCATTGAGGGCTATCTGAAAACGGCTGTGGCGCTGAAGTTGCCTGTGAATGTGGAGTTAGTGGCATGTGAAACCCGCATGTGGAGCATTCGTTTGTGTGGCATGCTCTACCAGGTTCATTCCTAGATAATGCACTCAAAGGGCACTAAGCATAGAGTGTGAAAACTGAGTTTCCTTGAGAGCTGCTTGGAAGCCTGATGGTGTGTGAAGTTAGTGAGCCAAATGGAGTTGTTCTCCCACAAGAACCACTCGGCTGATCCTTCTTCAATATGCCCTTCACCAACATGCAGTGTTTCCTTGATTGAATTAGCTCTCACACCAATATTTGCGTCTAGAGCCTTTGCATTGAGGGCTATCTGAAAACGGCTGTGGCGCTGAAGTTGCCTGTGAATGTGGAGTTGGTGGCATGTGAAACCCGCATGTGGAGCATTCGTTTGTGTGGGATGCTCTACCAGGTTCATTCCTAGATAATGCACTCAAAGGGCACTAAGCATAGAGTGTGAAAACTGAGTTTCCTTGAGAGCTGCTTGGAAGCCTGATGGTGTGTGAAGTTAGTGAGCCAAATGGAGTTGTTCTCCCACAAGAACCACTCGGCTGATCCTTCTTCAATATGCCCTTCACCAACATGCAGTGTTTCCTTGATTGAATTAGCTCTCACACCAATATTTGCGTCTAGAGCCTTTGCATTGAGGGCTATCTGAAAACGGCTGTGGTGCTGAAGTTGCCTGTCAATGTGGAGTTGGTGGCATGTGAAATCCGCATGTGGAGCATTCGTTTGTGTGGGATGCTCACCAAGCTTCATTTCAGTCCTAGGAACTCAAAGGGCACTAAGCATAGAGTGTGAAAACTGAGTTTCCTTGAGAGCTGCTTGGAAGCCTGATGGTGTGTGAAGTTAGTGAGCCAAATGGAGTTGTTCTCCCACAAGAACCACTCGGCTGATCCTTCTTCAATATGCCCTTCACCAACATGCAGTTTCCTTGATTGAATTAGCTCTCACACCAATATTTGCGTCTAGAGCCTTTGCATTGAGGGCTATCTGAAAACGGCTGTGGCGCTGAAGTTGCCTGTGAATGTGGAGTTGGTGGCATGTGAAACCCGCATGTGGAGCATTCGTTTGTGTGGCATGCTCTACCAGGTTCATTCCTAGATAATGCACTCAAAGGGCACTAAGCATAGAGTGTGAAAACTGAGTTTCCTTGAGAGCTGCTTGGAAGCCTGATGGTGTGTGAAGTTAGTGAGCCAAATGGAGTTGTTCTCCCACAAGAACCACTCGGCTGATCCTTCTTCAATATGCCCTTCACCAACATGCAGTGTTTCCTTGATTGAATTAGCTCTCACACCAATATTTGCGTCTAGAGCCTTGGCATTGAGGGCTATCTGAAAACGGCTGTGGCGCTGAAGTTGCCTGTCAATGTGGAGTTGGTGGCATGTGAAACCCGCATGTGGAGCATTCGTTTGTGTGGGATGCTCACCAAGCTTCATTTCAGTCCTAGGCACTCAAAGGGCACTAAGCATAGAGTGTGAAAACTGAGTTTCCTTGAGAGCTGCTTGGAAGCCTGATGGTGTGTGAAGTTAGTGAGCCAAATGGAGTTGTTCTCCCACAAGAACCACTCGGCTGATCCTTCTTCAATATGCCCTTCACCAACATGCAGCATTTCCTTGATTGAATTAGCTCTCACACCAATATTTGCGTCTAGAGCCTTTGCATTGAGGGCTATCTGAAAACGGCTGTGGTGCTGAAGTTGCCTGTCAATGTGGAGTTGGTGGCATGTGAAACCCGCCTGTGGAGCATTCGTTTGTGTGGGATGCTCACCAAGCTTCATTTCAGTCCTAGGAACTCAAAGGGCACTAAGCATAGAGTGTGAAAACTGAGTTTCCTTTAGAGCTGCTTGGAAGCCTGATGGTGTGTGAAGTTAGTGAGCCAAATGGAGTTGTTCTCCCACAAAAAACCACTCGGCCGATCCTTCTTCAATATGCCCTTCACCAACATGCAGTGTTTCCTTGATTGATTTAACTCTCACACCAATATTTGCGTCTAGAGCCTTGGCATTGAGGGCTATCTGAAAACGGCTGTGGCGCTGAAGTTGCCTGTCAATGTGGAGTTGGTGGCATGTGAAACCCGCATGTGGAGCATTCGTTTGTGTGGCATGCTCTACCAGGTTCATTCCTAGATAATGCACTCAAAGGGCACTAAGCATAGAGTGTGAAAACTGAGTTTCCTTGAGAGCTGCTTGGAAGCCTGATGGTGTGTGAAGTTAGTGAGCCAAATGGAGTTGTTCTCCCACAAAAAACCACTCGGCCGATCCTTCTTCAATATGCCATTCACCAACATGCAGTGTTTCCTTGATTGATTTAACTCTCACACCAATATTTGCGTCTAGAGCCTTTGCATTGAGGGCTATCTGAAAACGGCTGTGGCGCTGAAGTTGCCTGTCAATGTGGAGTTGGTGGCATGTGAAACCCGCATGTGGAGCATTCGTTTGTGTGGGATGTTCTACCAGGTTCATTCCTAGATAATGCACTCAAAGGGCACTAAGCATAGAGTGTGAAAACTGAGTTTCCTTGAGAGCTGCTTGGAAGCCTGATGGTGCGTGAAGTTAGTGAGCCAAATGGAGTTGTTCTCCCACAAGAACCACTCGGCTGATCCTTCTTCAATATGCCCTTCACCAACATGCAGTGTTTCCTTCAATGAATTAGCTCTCACACCAATATTTGCGTCTAGAGCCTTTGCATTGAGGGCTATCTGAAAACGGCTGTGGCGCTGAAGTTGCCTGTGAATGTGGAGTTGGTGGCATGTGAAACCCGCATGTGGAGCATTCGTTTGTGTGGCATGCTCTACCAGGTTCATTCCTAGATAATGCACTCAAAGGGCACTAAGCATAGAGTGTGAAAACTGAGATTCCTTGAGAGCTGCTTGGAAGCCTGATGGTGTGTGAAGTTAGTGAGCCAAATGGAGTTGTTCTCCCACAAAAAACCACTCGGCCGATGCTTCTTCAATATGCCCTTCACCAACATGGAGTGTTTACTTGATTGATTTAACTCTCACACCAATATTTGTGCCTAGAGCCTTTGCATTGAGGGCTATCTGAAAACGGCTGTGGCGCTGAAGTTGCCTGTGAATGTGGAGTTGGTGGCATGTGAAACCCGCATGTGGAGCATTCGTTTGTGTGGCATGCTCTACCAGGTTCATTCCTAGATAATGCACTCAAAGGGCACTAAGCATAGAGTGTGAAAACTGAGTTTCCTTGAGAGCTGCTTGGAAGCCTGATGGTGTGTGAAGTTAGTGAGCCAAATGGAGTTGTTCTCCCACAAGAACCACTCGGCTGATCCTTCTTCAATATGCCCTTCACCAACATGCAGCGTTTCCTTGATTGAATTAGCTCTCACACCAATATTTTTGTCTAGAGCCTTTGCATTGAGGGCTATCTGAAAACGGCTGTGGCGCTGAAGTTGCCTGTCAATTTGGAGTTGGTGGCATGTGAAACCCGCATGTGGAGCATTCGTTTGTGTGGGATGCTCTACCAGGTTCATTCCTAGATAATGCACTCAAAGGGCACTAAGCATAGAGTGTGAAAACTGAGTTTCCTTGAGAGCTGCTTGGAAGCCTGATGGTGTGTGAAGTTAGTGAGCCAAATGGAGTTGTTCTCCCACAAGAACCACTCGGCTGATCCTTCTTCAATATGCCCTTCACCAACATGCAGTGTTTCCTTGATTGAATTAGCTCTCACACCAATATTTGCGTCTAGAGCCTTTGCATTGAGGGCTATCTGAAAACGGCTGTGGCGCTGAAGTTGCCTGTGAATGTGGAGTTGGTGGCATGTGAAACCCGCATGTGGAGCATTCGTTTGTGTGGGATGCTCTACCAGGTTCATTCCTAGATAATGCACTCAAAGGGCACTAAGCATAGAGTGTGAAAACTGAGTTTCCTTGAGAGCTGCTTGGAAGCCTGATGGTGTGTGAAGTTAGTGAGCCAAATGGAGTTGTTCTCCCACAAGAACCACTCGGCTGATCTTTCTTCAATATGCCCTTCACCAACATGCAGTGTTTCCTTGATTGAATTAGCTCTCACACCAATATTTGCGTCTAGAGCCTTTGCATTGAGGGCTATCTGAAAACGGCTGTGGTGCTGAAGTTGCCTGTGAATGTGGAGTTGGTGGCATGTGAAACCCGCATGTGGAGCATTCGTTTGTGTGGGATGCTCACCAAGCTTCATTTCAGTCCTAGGAACTCAAAGGGCACTAAGCATAGAGTGTGAAAACTGAGTTTCCTTGAGAGCTGCTTGGAAGCCTGATGGTGTGTGAAGTTAGTGAGCCAAATGGAGTTGTTCTCCCACAAGAACCACTCGGCTGATCCTTCTTCAATATGCCCTTCACCAACATGCAGTGTTTCCTTGATTGAATTAGCTCCCACACCAATATTTGCGTCTAGAGCCTTTGCATTGAGGGCTATCTGAAAACGGCTGTGGCGCTGAAGTTGCCTGTGAATGTGGAGTTGGTGGCATGTGAAACCCGCATGTGGAGCATTCGTTTGTGTGGGATGCTCTACCAGGTTCATTCCTAGATAATGCACTCAAAGGGCACTAAGCATAGAGTGTGAAAACTGAGTTTCCTTGAGAGCTGCTTGGAAGCCTGATGGTGTGTGAAGTTAGTGAGCCAAATGGAGTTGTTCTCCCACAAGAACCACTCGGCTGATCCTTCTTCAATATGCCCTTCACCAACATGCAGTTTCCTTGATTGAATTAGCTCTCACACCAATATTGCGTCTAGAGCCTTTGCATTGAGGGCTATCTGAAAACGGCTGTGGCGCTGAAGTTGCCTGTGAATGTGGAGTTGGTGGCATGTGAAACCCGCATGTGGAGCATTCGTTTGTGTGGCATGCTCTACCAGGTTCATTCCTAGATAATGCACTCAAAGGGCACTAAGCATAGAGTGTGAAAACTGAGTTTCCTTGAGAGCTGCTTGGAAGCCTGATGGTGTGTGAAGTTAGTGAGCCAAATGGAGTTGTTCTCCCACAAGAACCACTCGGCTGATCCTTCTTCAATATGTCCTTCACCAACATGCAGTTTCCTTGATTGAATTATCTCTCACACCAATATTTGTGTCTAGAGCCTTTGCATTGAGGGCTATCTGAAAACGGCTGTGGCGCTGAAGTTGCCTGTGAATGTGGAGTTGGTGGCATGTGAAACCCGCATGTGGCGCATTCGTTTGTGTGGGATGCTCTACCAGGTAAATTCCTAGATAATACACTCAAAGGGCACTAAGCATAGAGTGTGAAAACTGAGTTTCCTTGAGAGCTGCTTGGAAGCCTGATGGTGTGTGAAGTTAGTGAGCCAAATGGAGTTGTTCTCCCACAAGAACCACTCGGCTGATCCTTCTTCAATATGCCCTTCACCAACATGCAGTGTTTCCTTGATTGAATTAGCTCTCACACCAATATTTGCGTCTAGAGCCTTGGCATTGAGGGCTATCTGAAAACGGCTGTGGCGCTGAAGTTGCCTGTCAATGTGGAGTTGGTGGCATGTGAAACCCGCATGTGGAGCATTCGTTTGTGTGGGATGCTCACCAAGCTTCATTTCAGTCCTAGGCACTCAAAGGGCACTAAGCATAGAGTGTGAAAACTGAGTTTCCTTGAGAGCTGCTTGGAAGCCTGATGGTGTGTGAAGTTAGTGAGCCAAATGGAGTTGTTCTCCCACAAGAACCACTCGGCTGATCCTTCTTCAATATGCCCTTCACCAACATGCAGCATTTCCTTGATTGAATTAGCTCTCACACCAATATTTGCGTCTAGAGCCTTTGCATTGAGGGCTATTTGAAAACGGCTGTGGTGCTGAAGTTGCCTGTCAATGTGGAGTTGGTGGCATGTGAAACCCGCCTGTGGAGCATTCGTTTGTGTGGGATGCTCACCAAGCTTAATTTCAGTCCTAGGCACTCAAAGGGCACTAAGCATAGAGTGTGAAAACTGAGTTTCCTTGAGAGCTGCTTGGAAGCCTGATGGTGTGTGAAGTTAGTGAGCCAAATGGAGTTGTTCTCCCACAAAAAACCACTCGGCCGATCCTTCTTCAATATGCCCTTCACCAACATGCAGTGTTTCCTTGATTGATTTAACTCTCACACCAATATTTGCGTCTAGAGCCTTGGCATTGAGGGCTATCTGAAAACGGCTGTGGCGCTGAAGTTGCCTGTCAATGTGGAGTTGGTGGCATGTGAAACCCGCATGTGGAGCATTCGTTTGTGTGGCATGCTCTACCAGGTTCATTCCTAGATAATGCACTCAAAGGGCACTAAGCATAGAGTGTGAAAACTGAGTTTCCTTGAGAGCTGCTTGGAAGCCTGATGGTGTGTGAAGTTAGTGAGCCAAATGGAGTTGTTCTCCCACAAAAAACCACTCGGCCGATCCTTCTTCAATATGCCATTCACCAACATGCAGTGTTTCCTTGATTGATTTAACTCTCACACCAATATTTGCGTCTAGAGCCTTTGCATTGAGGGCTATCTGAAAACGGCTGTGGCGCTGAAGTTGCCTGTCAATGTGGAGTTGGTGGCATGTGAAACCCGCATGTGGAGCATTCGTTTGTGTGGGATGTTCTACCAGGTTCATTCCTAGATAATGCACTCAAAGGGCACTAAGCATAGAGTGTGAAAACTGAGTTTCCTTGAGAGCTGCTTGGAAGCCTGATGGTGCGTGAAGTTAGTGAGCCAAATGGAGTTGTTCTCCCACAAGAACCACTCGGCTGATCCTTCTTCAATATGCCCTTCACCAACATGCAGTGTTTCCTTCAATGAATTAGCTCTCACACCAATATTTGCGTCTAGAGCCTTTGCATTGAGGGCTATCTGAAAACGGCTGTGGCGCTGAAGTTGCCTGTGAATGTGGAGTTGGTGGCATGTGAAACCCGCATGTGGAGCATTCGTTTGTGTGGCATGCTCTACCAGGTTCATTCCTAGATAATGCACTCAAAGGGCACTAAGCATAGAGTGTGAAAACTGAGATTCCTTGAGAGCTGCTTGGAAGCCTGATGGTGTGTGAAGTTAGTGAGCCAAATGGAGTTGTTCTCCCACAAAAAACCACTCGGCCGATGCTTCTTCAATATGCCCTTCACCAACATGGAGTGTTTACTTGATTGATTTAACTCTCACACCAATATTTGTGCCTAGAGCCTTTGCATTGAGGGCTATCTGAAAACGGCTGTGGCGCTGAAGTTGCCTGTGAATGTGGAGTTGGTGGCATGTGAAACCCGCATGTGGAGCATTCGTTTGTGTGGCATGCTCTACCAGGTTCATTCCTAGATAATGCACTCAAAGGGCACTAAGCATAGAGTGTGAAAACTGAGTTTCCTTGAGAGCTGCTTGGAAGCCTGATGGTGTGTGAAGTTAGTGAGCCAAATGGAGTTGTTCTCCCACAAGAACCACTCGGCTGATCCTTCTTCAATATGCCCTTCACCAACATGCAGCGTTTCCTTGATTGAATTAGCTCTCACACCAATATTTTTGTCTAGAGCCTTTGCATTGAGGGCTATCTGAAAACGGCTGTGGCGCTGAAGTTGCCTGTGAATGTGGAGTTGGTGGCATGTGAAACCCGCATGTGGAGCATTCGTTTGTGTGGGATGCTCACCAAGCTTCATTTCAGTCCTAGGTACTCAAAGGGCACTAAGCATAGAGTGTGAAAACTGAGTTTCCTTGAGAGCTGCTTGGAAGCCTGATGGTGTGTGAAATTAGTGAGCCAAATGGAGTTGTTCTCCCACAAGAACCACTCGGCTGATCCTTCTTCAATATGCCCTTCACCAACATGCAGTGTTTCCTTGATTGAATTAGCTCTCACACCAATATTTGCGTCTAGAGCCTTGGCATTGAGGGCTATCTGAAAACGGCTGTGGCGCTGAAGTTGCCTGTGAATGTGGAGTTGGTGGCATGTGAAACCCGCATGTGGAGCATTCGTTTGTGTGGGATGCTCTACCAAGCTTCATTTCAGTCCTAGGTACTCAAAGGGCACTAAGCATAGAGTGTGAAAACTGAGTTTCCTTGAGAGCTGCTTGGAAGCCTGATGGTGTGTGAAGTTAGTGAGCCAAATGGAGTTGTTCTCCCACAAGAACCACTCGGCTGATCCTTCTTCAATATGCCCTTCACCAACATGCAGTGTTTCCTTGATTGAATTAGCTCTCACACCAATATTTGCGTCTAGAGCCTTTGCATTGAGGGCTATCTGAAAACGGCTGTGGTGCTGAAGTTGCCTGTCAATGTGGAGTTGGTGGCATGTGAAACCCGCATGTGGAGCATTCGTTTGTGTGGGATGCTCACCAAGCTTCATTTCAGTCCTAGGAACTCAAAGGGCACTAAGCATAGAGTGTGAAAACTGAGTTTCCTTGAGAGCTGCTTGGAAGCCTGATGGTGTGTGAAGTTAGTGAGCCAAATGGAGTTGTTCTCCCACAAGAACCACTCGGCTGATCCTTCTTCAATATGCCCTTCACCAACATGCAGTTTCCTTGATTGAATTAGCTCTCACACCAATATTGCGTCTAGAGCCTTTGCATTGAGGGCTATCTGAAAACGGCTGTGGCGCTGAAGTTGCCTGTGAATGTGGAGTTGGTGGCATGTGAAACCCGCATGTGGAGCATTCGTTTGTGTGGCATGCTCTACCAGGTTCATTCCTAGATAATGCACTCAAAGGGCACTAAGCATAGAGTGTGAAAACTGAGTTTCCTTGAGAGCTGCTTGGAAGCCTGATGGTGTGTGAAGTTAGTGAGCCAAATGGAGTTGTTCTCCCACAAGAACCACTCGGCTGATCCTTCTTCAATATGTCCTTCACCAACATGCAGTTTCCTTGATTGAATTATCTCTCACACCAATATTTGTGTCTAGAGCCTTTGCATTGAGGGCTATCTGAAAACGGCTGTGGCGCTGAAGTTGCCTGTGAATGTGGAGTTGGTGGCATGTGAAACCCGCATGTGGCGCATTCGTTTGTGTGGGATGCTCTACCAGGTAAATTCCTAGATAATACACTCAAAGGGCACTAAGCATAGAGTGTGAAAACTGAGTTTCCTTGAGAGCTGCTTGGAAGCCTGATGGTGTGTGAAGTTAGTGAGCCAAATGGAGTTGTTCTCCCACAAGAACCACTCGGCTGATCCTTCTTCAATATGCCCTTCACCAACATGCAGTGTTTCCTTGATTGAATTAGCTCTCACACCAATATTTGCGTCTAGAGCCTTTGCATTGAGGGCTATCTGAAAATGGCTATGGCGCTGAAGTTGCCTGTGAATGTGGAGTTGGTGGCATGTGAAACCCGCATGTGGAGCATTCGTTTGTGTGGGATGCTCACCAAGCTTCATTTCAGTCCCAGGCACTCAAAGGGCACTAAGCATAGAGTGTGAAAACTGAGTTTCCTTGAGAGCTGCTTGGAAGCCTGATGGTGTGTGAAGTTAGTGAGCCAAATGGAGTTGTTCTCCCATCTCCCACAAGAACCACTCGGCTGATCCTTCTTCAATATGCCCTTCACCAACATGCAGCGTATCCTTGATTGAATTAGCTCTCACACCAATATTTGTGTCTAGAGCCTTTGCATTGAGGGCTATCTGAAAACGGCTGTGGCGCTGAAGTTGCCTGTGAATGTGGAGTTGGTGGCATGTGAAACCCGCATGTGGAGCATTCGTTTGTGTGGGATGCTCACCAAGCTTCATTTCAGTCCTAGGTACTCAAAGGGCACTAAGCATAGAGTGTGAAAACTGAGTTTCCTTGAGAGCTGCTTGGAAGCCTGATGGTGTGTGAAGTTAGTGAGCCAAATGGAGTTGTTCTCCCACAAGAACCACTCGGCTGATCCTTCTTCAATATGCCCTTCACCAACATGCAGTGTTTCCTTGATTGAATTAGCTCTCACACCAATATTTGCGTCTAGAGCCTTGGCATTGAGGGCTATCTGAAAACGGCTGTGGCGCTGAAGTTGCCTGTGAATGTGGAGTTGGTGGCATGTGAAACCCGCATGTGGAGCATTCGTTTGTGTGGGATGCTCTACCAAGCTTCATTTCAGTCCTAGGTACTCAAAGGGCACTAAGCATAGAGTGTGAAAACTGAGTTTCCTTGAGAGCTGCTTGGAAGCCTGATGGTGTGTGAAGTTAGTGAGCCAAATGGAGTTGTTCTCCCACAAGAACCACTCGGCTGATCCTTCTTCAATATGCCCTTCACCAACATGCAGTGTTTCCTTGATTGAATTAGCTCTCACACCAATATTTGCGTCTAGAGCCTTTGCATTGAGGGCTATCTGAAAACGGCTGTGGTGCTGAAGTTGCCTGTGAATGTGGAGTTGGTGGCATGTGAAACCCGCATGTGGAGCATTCGTTTGTGTGGGATGCTCACCAAGCTTCATTTCAGTCCTAGGAACTCAAAGGGCACTAAGCATAGAGTGTGAAAACTGAGTTTCCTTGAGAGCTGCTTGGAAGCCTGATGGTGTGTGAAGTTAGTGAGCCAAATGGAGTTGTTCTCCCACAAGAACCACTCGGCTGATCCTTCTTCAATATGCCCTTCACCAACATGCAGTTTCCTTGATTGAATTAGCTCTCACACCAATATTGCGTCTAGAGCCTTTGCATTGAGGGCTATCTGAAAACGGCTGTGGCGCTGAAGTTGCCTGTGAATGTGGAGTTGGTGGCATGTGAAACCCGCATGTGGAGCATTCGTTTGTGTGGCATGCTCTACCAGGTTCATTCCTAGATAATGCACTCAAAGGGCACTAAGCATAGAGTGTGAAAACTGAGTTTCCTTGAGAGCTGCTTGGAAGCCTGATGGTGTGTGAAGTTAGTGAGCCAAATGGAGTTGTTCTCCCACAAGAACCACTCGGCTGATCCTTCTTCAATATGTCCTTCACCAACATGCAGTTTCCTTGATTGAATTATCTCTCACACCAATATTTGTGTCTAGAGCCTTTGCATTGAGGGCTATCTGAAAACGGCTGTGGCGCTGAAGTTGCCTGTGAATGTGGAGTTGGTGGCATGTGAAACCCGCATGTGGAGCATTCGTTTGTGTGGGATGCTCTACCAGGTAAATTCCTAGATAATACACTCAAAGGGCACTAAGCATAGAGTGTGAAAACTGAGTTTCCTTGAGAGCTGCTTGGAAGCCTGATGGTGTGTGAAGTTAGTGAGCCAAATGGAGTTGTTCTCCCACAAGAACCACTCGGCTGATCCTTCTTCAATATGCCCTTCACCAACATGCAGTGTTTCCTTGATTGAATTAGCTCTCACACCAATATTTGCGTCTAGAGCCTTTGCATTGAGGGCTATCTGAAAACGGCTGTGGCGCTGAAGTTGCCTGTGAATGTGGAGTTGGTGGCATGTGAAACCCGCATGTGGAGCATTCGTTTGTGTGGGATGCTCACCAAGCTTCATTTCAGTCCTAGGCACTCAAAGGGCACAAAGCATAGAATGTGAAAACTGAGTTTCCTTGAGAGCTGCTTGGAAGCCTGATGGTGTGTGAAGTTAGTGAGCCAAATGGAGTTGTTCTCCCACAAGAACCACTCGGCTGATCCTTCTTCAATATGCCCTTCACCAACATGCAGCGTTTCCTTGATTGAATTAGCTCTCACACCAATATTTGTGTCTAGAGCCTTTGCATTGAGGGCTATCTGAAAACGGCTGTGGCGCTGAAGTTGCCTGTGAATGTGGAGTTGGTGGCATGTGAAACCCGCATGTGGAGCATTCGTTTGTGTGGGATGCTCTACCAAGCTTCATTTCAGTCCTAGGTACTCAAAGGGCACTAAGCATAGAGTGTGAAAACTGAGTTTCCTTGAGAGCTGCTTGGAAGCCTGATGGTGTGTGAAGTTAGTGAGCCAAATGGAGTTGTTCTCCCACAAGAACCACTCGGCTGATCCTTCTTCAATATGCCCTTCACCAACATGCAGTGTTTCCTTGATTGAATTAGCTCTCACACCAATATTTGCGTCTAGAGCCTTTGCATTGAGGGCTATCTGAAAACGGCTGTGGTGCTGAAGTTGCCTGTGAATGTGGAGTTGGTGGCATGTGAAACCCGCATGTGGAGCATTCGTTTGTGTGGGATGCTCACCAAGCTTCATTTCAGTCCTAGGAACTCAAAGGGCACTAAGCATAGAGTGTGAAAACTGAGTTTCCTTGAGAGCTGCTTGGAAGCCTGATGGTGTGTGAAGTTAGTGAGCCAAATGGAGTTGTTCTCCCACAAGAACCACTCGGCTGATCCTTCTTCAATATGCCCTTCACCAACATGCAGTTTCCTTGATTGAATTAGCTCTCACACCAATATTGCGTCTAGAGCCTTTGCATTGAGGGCTATCTGAAAACGGCTGTGGCGCTGAAGTTGCCTGTGAATGTGGAGTTGGTGGCATGTGAAACCCGCATGTGGAGCATTCGTTTGTGTGGCATGCTCTACCAGGTTCATTCCTAGATAATGCACTCAAAGGGCACTAAGCATAGAGTGTGAAAACTGAGTTTCCTTGAGAGCTGCTTGGAAGCCTGATGGTGTGTGAAGTTAGTGAGCCAAATGGAGTTGTTCTCCCACAAGAACCACTCGGCTGATCCTTCTTCAATATGTCCTTCACCAACATGCAGTTTCCTTGATTGAATTATCTCTCACACCAATATTTGTGTCTAGAGCCTTTGCATTGAGGGCTATCTGAAAACGGCTGTGGCGCTGAAGTTGCCTGTGAATGTGGAGTTGGTGGCATGTGAAACCCGCATGTGGCGCATTCGTTTGTGTGGGATGCTCTACCAGGTAAATTCCTAGATAATACACTCAAAGGGCACTAAGCATAGAGTGTGAAAACTGAGTTTCCTTGAGAGCTGCTTGGAAGCCTGATGGTGTGTGAAGTTAGTGAGCCAAATGGAGTTGTTCTCCCACAAGAACCACTCGGCTGATCCTTCTTCAATATGCCCTTCACCAACATGCAGTGTTTCCTTGATTGAATTAGCTCTCACACCAATATTTGCGTCTAGAGCCTTTGCATTGAGGGCTATCTGAAAACGGCTGTGGCGCTGAAGTTGCCTGTGAATGTGGAGTTGGTGGCATGTGAAACCCGCATGTGGAGCATTCGTTTGTGTGGGATGCTCACCAAGCTTCATTTCAGTCCTAGGCACTCAAAGGGCACAAAGCATAGAATGTGAAAACTGAGTTTCCTTGAGAGCTGCTTGGAAGCCTGATGGTGTGTGAAGTTAGTGAGCCAAATGGAGTTGTTCTCCCACAAGAACCACTCGGCTGATCCTTCTTCAATATGCCCTTCACCAACATGCAGCGTTTCCTTGATTGAATTAGCTCTCACACCAATATTTGTGTCTGGAGCCTTTGCATTGAGGGCTATCTGAAACGGCTGTGGCGCTGAAGTTGCCTGTGAATGTGGAGTTGGTGGCTTGTGAAACCCGCATGTGGAGCATTCGTTTGTGTGGGATGCTCACCAAGCTTCATTTCAGTCCTAGGTACTCAAAGGGCACTAAGCATAGAGTGTGAAAACTGAGTTTCCTTGAGAGCTGCTTGGAAGCTTGATGGTGTGTGAAGTTAGTGAGCCAAATGAGTTGTTCTCCCACAAGAACCACTCGGCTGATCCTTCTTCAATATGCCCTTCACCAACATGCAGTTTCCTTGATTGAATTAGCTCCCACACCAATATTTGCGTCTAGATCCTTGGCATTGAGGGCTATCTGAAAACGGCTGTGGCGCTGAAGTTGCCTGTGAATGTGGAGTTGGTGGCATGTGAAACCCGCATGTGGAGCATTCGTTTGTGTGGGATGCTCTACCAGGTTCATTCCTAGATAATGCACTCAAAGGGCACTAAGCATAGAGTGTGAAAACTGAGTTTCCTTGAGAGCTGCTTGGAAGCCTGATGGTGTGTGAAGTTAGTGAGCCAAATGGAGTTGTTCTCCCACAAGAACCACTCGGCTGATCCTTCTTCAATATGCCCTTCACCAACATGCAGCGTTTCCTTGATTGAATTAGCTCTCACACCAATATTTGCGTCTAAAGCCTTTGCATTGAGGGCTATCTGAAAACGGCTGTGGCGCTGAAGTTGCCTGTGAATGTGGAGTTGGTGGCATGTGAAACCCGCATGTGGAGCATTCGTTTGTGTGGGATGCTCACCAAGCTTCATTTCAGTCCTAGGTACTCAAAGGGCACTAAGCATAGAGTGTGAAAACTGAGTTTCCTTGAGAGCTGCTTGGAAGCCTGATGGTGTGTGAAGTTAGTGAGCCAAATGGAGTTGCTCTCCCACAAGAACCACTCGGCTGATCCTTCTTCAATATGCCCTTCACCAACATGCAGTGTTTCCTAGATTGAATTAGCTCTCACACCAATATTTGCGTCTAGAGCCTTTGCATTGAGGGCTATCTGAAAACGGCTGTGGCGCTGAAGTTGCCTGTGAATGTGGAGTTGGTGGCATGTGAAACCCGCATGTGGAGCATTCGTTTGTGTGGGATGCTCTACCAGGTTCATTCCTAGATAATGCACTCAAAGGGCACTAAGCATAGAGTGTGAAAACTGAGTTTCTTGAGAGCTGCTTGGAAGCCTGATGGTGTGTGAAGTTAGTGAGCCAAATGGAGTTGTTCTCACACAAAAAACCACTCCGCCGATCCTTCTTCAATATGCCCTTCACCAACATGCAGTGTTTCCTTGATTGAATTAGCTCTCACACCAATATTTGCGTCTAGAGCCTTTGCATTGAGTGCTATCTGAAAACGGCTGTGGCGCTGAAGTTGCCTGTCAATGTGGAGTTGGTGGCATGTGAAACCCGCATGTGGAGCATTCGTTTGTGTGGGATGCTCACCAAGCTTCATTTCAGTCCTAGGTACTCAAAGGGCACTAAGCATAGAGTGTGAAAACTGAGTTTCCTTGAGAGCTGCTTGGAAGCCTGATGGTGTGTGAAGTTAGTGAGCCAAATGGAGTTGTTCTCCCACAAGAACCACTCGGCTGATCCTTCTTCAATATGCCCTTCACCAACATGCAGTGTTTCCTTGATTGAATTAGCTCTCACACCAATATTTGCGTCTAGAGCCTTTGCATTGAGGGCTATCTGAAAACGGCTGTGGCGCTGAAGTTGCCTGTCAATGTGGAGTTGGTGGCATGTGAAACCCGCATGTGGAGCATTCGTTTGTGTGCATGCTCACCAAGCTTCATTTCAGTCGTAGGTACTCAAAGGCCCTAAGCATAGAGTGTGAAAACTGAGTTTCCTTGAGAGCTGCTTGGAAGCCTGATGGTGTGTGAAGTTAGTGAGCCAAATGGAGTTGTTCTCCCACAAGAACCACTCGGCTGATCCTTCTTCAATATGCCCTTCACCAACATGCAGTGTTTCCTTGATTGAATTAGCTCTCACACCAATATTTGCGTCTAGAGCCTTTGCATTGAGGGCTATCTGAAAACGGCTGTGGCGCTGAAGTTGCCTGTGAATGTGGAGTTGGTGGCATGTGAAACCCGCATGTGGAGCATTCGTTTGTGTGGGATGCTCTACCAGGTTCATTCCTAGATAATGCACTCAAAGGGCACTAAGCATAGAGTGTGAAAACTGAGTTTCCTTGAGAGCTGCTTGGAAGCCTGATGGTGTGTGAAGTTAGTGAGCCAAATGGAGTTGTTCTCCACAAAAAACCACTTGGCTGATCCTTCTTCAATATGCCCTTCACCAACATGCAGTGTTTCCTTGATTGAATTAGCTCTCACACCAATATTTGCGTCTAGAGCCTTTGCATTGAGGGCTATCTGAAAACGACTGTGGCGCTGAAGTTGCCTGTGAATGTGGAGTTGGTGGCATGTGAAACCCGCATGTGGAGCATTCGTTTGTGTGGGATGCTCTACCAGGTTCATTTCAGTCCTAGGCACTCAAAGGGCACTAAGCATAGAGTGTGAAAACTGAGTTTCCTTGAGAGCTGCTTGGAAGCCTGATGGTGTGTGAAGTTAGTGAGCCAAATGGAGTTGTTCTCCCACAAGAACCACTCGGCTGATCCTTCTTCAATATGCCCTTCACCAACATGCAGCGTTTCCTTGATTGAATTAGCTCTCACACCAATATTTGCGTCTAGAGCCTTTGCATTGAGGGCTATCTGAAAACGGCTGTGGCGCTGAAGTTGCCTGTGAATGTGGAGTTGGTGGCATGTGAAACCCGCATGTGGAGCATTCGTTTGTGTGGGATGCTCTACCAGGTTCATTCCTAGATAATGCACTCAAAGGGCACTAAGCATAGAGTGTGAAAACTGAGTTTCCTTGAGAGCTGCTTGGAAGCCTGATGGTGTGTGAAGTTAGTGAGCCAAATGGAGTTGTTCTCCACAAAAAACCACTCGGCCGATCCTTCTTCAATATGCCCTTCACCAACATGCAGTGTTTCCTTGATTGAATTAGCTCTCACACCAATATTTGCGTCTAGAGCCTTTGCATTGAGTGCTATCTGAAAACGGCTGTGGCGCTGAAGTTGCCTGTCAATGTGGAGTTGGTGGCATGTGAAACCCGCATGTGGAGCATTCGTTTGTGTGGGATGCTCACCAAGCTTCATTTCAGTCCTAGGCACTCAAAGGGCACTAAGCATAGAGTGTGAAAACTGAGTTTCCTTGAGAGCTGCTTGGAAGCCTGATGGTGTGTGAAGTTAGTGAGCCAAATGGAGTTGTTCTCCCACAAGAACCACTCGGCTGATCCTTCTTCAATATGCCCTTCACCAACATGCAGCGTTTCCTTGATTGAATTAGCTCTCACACCAATATTTGCGTCTAGAGCCTTTGCATTGAGGGCTATCTGAAAACGGCTGTGGCGCTGAAGTTGCCTGTGAATGTGGAGTTGGTGGCATGTGAAACCCGCATGTGGAGCATTCGTTTGTGTGGGATGCTCACCAAGCTTCATTTCAGTCTAGGTACTCAAAGGGCACTAAGCATAGAGTGTGAAAACTGAGTTTCCTTGAGAGCTGCTTGGAAGCCTGATGGTGTGTGAAGTTAGTGAGCCAAATGGAGTTGTTCTCCCACAAGAACCACTCGGCTGATCCTTCTTCAATATGCCCTTTACCAACATGCAGTGTTTTCTTGATTGAATTAGCTCTCACACCAATATTTGCGTCTAGAGCCTTTGCATTGAGGGCTATCTGAAAACGGCTGTTGCGCTGAAGTTGCCTGTGAATGTGGAGTTTTTGGCATGTGAAACCCGCATGTGGAGCATTCGTTTGTGTGGGATGTTCTACCAGGTTCATTCCTAGATAATGCACTCAAAGGGCACTAAGCATAGAGTGTGAAAACTGAGTTTCCTTGAGAGCTGCTTGGAAGCCTGATGGTGTGTGAAGTTAGTGAGCCAAATGGAGTTGCTCTCCCACAAGAACCACTCGGCTGATCCTTCTTCAATATGCCCTTCACCAACATGCAGTGTTTCCTAGATTGAATTAGCTCTCACACCAATATTTGCGTCTAGAGCCTTTGCATTGAGGGCTATCTGAAAACGGCTGTGGCGCTGAAGTTGCCTGTGAATGTGGAGTTGGTGGCATGTGAAACCCGCATGTGGAGCATTCGTTTGTGTGGGATGCTCTACCAGGTTCATTCCTAGATAATGCACTCAAAGGGCACTAAGCATAGAGTGTGAAAACTGAGTTTCCTTGAGAGCTGCTTGGAAGCCTGATGGTGTGTGAAGTTAGTGAGCCAAATGGAGTTGTTCTCACACAAAAAACCACTCCGCCGATCCTTCTTCAATATGCCCTTCACCAACATGCAGTGTTTCCTTGATTGAATTAGCTCTCACACCAATATTTGCGTCTAGAGCCTTTGCATTGAGTGCTATCTGAAAACGGCTGTGGCGCTGAAGTTGCCTGTCAATGTGGAGTTGGTGGCATGTGAAACCCGCATGTGGAGCATTCGTTTGTGTGGCATGCTCACCAAGCTTCATTTCAGTCCTAGGTACTCAAAGGGCACTAAGCATAGAGTGTGAAAACTGAGTTTCCTTGAGAGCTGCTTGGAAGCCTGATGGTGTGTGAAGTTAGTGAGCCAAATGGAGTTGTTCTCCCACAAGAACCACTCGGCTGATCCTTCTTCAATATGCCCTTCACCAACATGCAGTGTTTCCTTGATTGAATTAGCTCTCACACCAATATTTGCGTCTAGAGCCTTTGCATTGAGGGCTATCTGAAAACGGCTGTGGCGCTGAAGTTGCCTGTGAATGTGGAGTTGGTGGCATGTGAAACCCGCATGTGGAGCATTCGTTTGTGTGGCATGCTCACCAAGCTTCATTTCAGTCCTAGGCACTCAAAGGCCCTAAGCATAGAGTGTGAAAACTGAGTTTCCTTG
Organism: Ochotona princeps; assembly: GCF_030435755.1. Taxonomy (NCBI): domain Eukaryota; kingdom Metazoa; phylum Chordata; class Mammalia; order Lagomorpha; family Ochotonidae; genus Ochotona; species Ochotona princeps. The sequence continues at coordinate 22,302 of NW_026700718.1, forward strand.
AGAGCTGCTTGGAAGCCTGATGGTGTGTGAAGTTAGTGAGCCAAATGGAGTTGTTCTCCCACAAGAACCACTCGGCTGATCCTTCTTCAATATGCCCTTCACCAACATGCAGTGTTTCCTTGATTGAATTAGCTCTCACACCAATATTTGCGTCTAGAGCCTTTGCATTGAGGGCTATCTGAAAACGGCTGTGGCGCTGAAGTTGCCTGTGAATGTGGAGTTGGTGGCATGTGAAACCCGCATGTGGAGCATTCGTTTGTGTGGGATGCTCTACCAGGTTCATTCCTAGATAATGCACTCAAAGGGCACTAAGCATAGAGTGTGAAAACTGAGTTTCCTTGAGAGCTGCTTGGAAGCCTGATGGTGTGTGAAGTTAGTGAGCCAAATGGAGTTGTTCTCCCACAAAAAACCACTCGGCTGATCCTTCTTCAATATGCCCTTCACCAACATGCAGTGTTTCCTTGATTGAATTAGCTCTCACACCAATATTTGCGTCTAGAGCCTTTGCATTGAGGGCTATCTGAAAACGACTGTGGCGCTGAAGTTGCCTGTGAATGTGGAGTTGGTGGCATGTGAAACCCGCATGTGGAGCATTCGTTTGTGTGGGATGCTCTACCAGGTTCATTTCAGTCCTAGGCACTCAAAGGGCACTAAGCATAGAGTGTGAAAACTGAGTTTCCTTGAGAGCTGCTTGGAAGCCTGATGGTGTGTGAAGTTAGTGAGCCAAATGGAGTTGTTCTCCCACAAGAACCACTCGGCTGATCCTTCTTCAATATGCCCTTCACCAACATGCAGCGATTCCTTGATTGAATTAGCTCTCACACCAATATTTGCGTCTAGAGCCTTTGCATTGAGGGCTATCTGAAAACGGCTGTGGCGCTGAAGTTGCCTGTGAATGTGGAGTTGGTGGCATGTGAAACCCGCATGTGGAGCATTCGTTTGTGTGGGATGCTCTACCAGGTTCATTCCTAGATAATGCACTCAAAGGGTACTAAGCATAGAGTGTGAAAACTGAGTTTCCTTGAGAGCTGCTTGGAAGCCTGATGGTGTGTGAAGTTAGTGAGCCAAATGGAGTTGTTCTCCCACAAAAAACCACTCGGCCGATCCTTCTTCAATATGCCCTTCACCAACATGCAGTGTTTCCTTGATTGAATTAGCTCTCACACCAATATTTGCGTCTAGAGCCTTTGCATTGAGTGCTATCTGAAAACGGCTGTGGCGCTGAAGTTGCCTGTGAATGTGGAGTTGGTGGCATGTGAAACCCGCATGTGGAGCATTCGTTTGTGTGGGATGCTCACCAAGCTTCATTTCAGTCCTAGGCACTCAAAGGGCACTAAGCATAGAGTGTGAAAACTGAGTTTCCTTGAGAGCTGCTTGGAAGCCTGATGGTGTGTGAAGTTAGTGAGCCAAATGGAGTTGTTCTCCCACAAGAACCACTCGGCTGATCCTTCTTCAATATGCCATTCACCAACATGCAGTGTTTCCTTGATTGAATTAGTTCTCACACCAATATTTGCGTCTAGAGCCTTTGCATTGAGGGCTATCTGAAAACGGCTGTGGCGCTGAAGTTGCCTGTGAATGTGGAGTTGGTGGCATGTGAAACCCGCATGTGGAGCATTCGTTTGTGTGGGATGCTCACCAAGCTTCATTTCAGTCCTAGGCACTCAAAGGGCACTAAGCGTAGAGTGTGAAAACTGAGTTTCCTTGAGAGCTGGTTGGAAGCCTGATGGTGTGTGAAGTTAGTGAGCCAAATGGAGTTGTTCTCCCACAAGAACCACTCGGCTGATCCTTCTTCAATATGCCCTTCACCAACACGCAGCGTTTCCTTGAATGAATTAGCTCTCACACCAATATTTGTGTCTAGAGCCTTTGCATTGAGGGCTATCTGAAAAATGCTGTGGCGCTGAAGTTGCCTGTGAATGTGGAGTTGTGTGGGATGCTCACCAAGCTTCATTTCAGTCCTAGGTACTCAAAGGGCACTAAGCATAGAGTGTGAAAACTGAGTTTCCTTGAGAGCTGCTTGGAAGCCTGATGGTGTGTGAAGATAGTGAGCCAAATGGAGTTGTTCTCCCACAAGAACCACTCGGCTGATCCTTCTTCAATATGCCCTTCACCAACATGCAGTGTTTCCTTGATTGAATTAGCTCTCACACCAATATTTTTGTCTAGAGCCTTTGCATTGAGGGCTATCTGAAAACGGCTGTGGCGCTGAAGTTGCCTGTGAATGTGGAGTTGGTGGCATGTGAAACCCGCATGTGGAGCATTCGTTTGTATGGGTTGCTCACCAAGCTTCATTTCAGTCCTAGGTACTCAAAGGGCACTAAGCATAGAGTGTGAAAACTGAGTTTCCTTGAGAGCTGCTTGGAAGCCTGATGGTGTGTGAAGTTAGTGAGCCAAATGGAGTTGTTCTCCCACAAGAACCACTCGGCTGATCCTTCTTCAATATGCCCTTCACCAACATGCAGTGTTTCCTTGATTGAATTAGCTCTCACACCAATATTTGCGTCTAGAGCCTTTGCATTGAGGGCTATCTGAAAACGGCTGTGGCGCTGAAGTTGCCTGTGAATGTGGAGTTGGTGGCATGTGAAACCCGCATGTGGAGCATTCGTTTGTGTGGGATGCTCTACCAGGTTCATTCCTAGATAATGCACTCAAAGGGCACTAAGCATAGAGTGTGAAAACTGAGTTTCCTTGAGAGCTGCTTGGAAGCCTGATGGTGTGTGAAGTTAGTGAGCCAAATGGAGTTGTTCTCCCACAAGAACCACTCGGCTGATCCTTCTTCAATATGCCCTTCACCAACATGCAGCGTTTCCTTGATTGAATTAGCTCTCACACCAATATTTGCGTCTAGAGCCTTTGCATTGTGGGCTATCTGAAAACGGCTGTGGCGCTGAAGTTGCCTGTGAATGTGGAGTTGGTGGCATGTGAAACCCGCATGTGGAGCATTCGTTTGTGTGGGATGTTCTACCAGGTTCATTCCTAGATAATGCACTCAAAGGGCACTAAGCATAGAGTGTGAAAACTGAGTTTCCTTGAGAGCTGCTTGGAAGCCTGATGGTGTGTGAAGTTAGTGAGCCAAATGGAGTTGTTCTCCCACAAGAACCACTCGGCTGATCCTTCTTCAATATGCCCTTCACCAACATGCAGTGTTTCCTTGATTGAATTAGCTCTCACACCAATATTTGCGTCTAGAGCCTTTGCATTGAGGGCTATCTGAAAACAGCTGTGGCGCTGAAGTTGCCTGTCAATGTGGAGTTGGTGGCATGTGAAACCCGCATGTGGAGCATTCGTTTGTGTGGGATGTTCTACCAGGTTCATTCCTAGATAATGCACTCAAAGGGCACTAAGCATAGAGTGTGAAAACTGAGTTTCCTTGAGAGCTGCTTGGAAGCCTGATGGTGTGTGAAGTTAGTGAGCCAAATGGAGTTGTTCTCCCACAAGAACCACTCGGCTGATCCTTCTTCAATATGCCCTTCACCAACATGCAGTGTTTCCTTGATTGAATTAGCTCTCACACAAATATTTGCGTATAGAGCCTTGGCTTTGAGGGCTATCTGAAAACGGCTGTGGCGCTGAAGTTGCCTGTGAATGTGGAGTTGGTGGCATGTGAAACCCGCATGTGGAGCATTCGTTTGTGTGGGATGCTCACCAAGCTTCATTTCAGTCCTAGGTACTCAAAGGGCACTAAGCATAGAGTGTGAAAACTGAGTTTCCTTGAGAGCTGCTTGGAAGCCTGATGGTGTGTGAAGTTAGTGAGCCAAATGGAGTTGTTCTCCCACAAGAACCACTCGGCTGATCCTTCTTCAATATGCCCTTCACCAACATGCAGTGTTTCCTTGATTGAATTAGCTCTCACAATTATATTTTCGTCTAGACCCTTGGCATTGAGGGCTATCTGAAAACGGCTGTGGCGCTGAAGTTGCCTGTGAATGTGGAGTTGGTGGCATGTGAAACCCGCATGTGGAGCATTCGTTTGTGTGGGATGCTCACCAAGCTTCATTTCAGTCCTAGGTACTCAAAGGGCACTAAGCATAGAGTGTGAAAACTGAGTTTCCTTGAGAGCTGCTTGGAAGCCTGATGGTGTGTGAAGTTAGTGAGCCAAATGGAGTTGTTCTCCCACAAGAACCACTCGGCTGATCCTTCTTCAATATGCCCTTCACCAACATGCAGTGTTTCCTTGATTGAATTAGCTCTCACACCAATATTTGCGTCTAGAGCCTTGGCATTGAGGGCTATCTGAAAACGGCTGTGGCGCTGAAGTTGCCTGTGAATGTGGAGTTGGTGGCATGTGAAACCCGCATGTGGAGCATTCGTTTGTGTGGGATGCTCACCAAGCTTCATTTCAGTCCTAGGTACTCAAAGGGCACTAAGCATAGAGTGTGAAAACTGAGTTTCCTTGAGAGCTGCTTGGAAGCCTGATGGTGTGTGAAGTTAGTGAGCCAAATGGAGTTGTTCTCCCACAAGAACCACTCGGATGATCCTTCTTCAATATGCCCTTCACCAACATGCAGTGTTTCCTTGATTGAATTAGCTCTCACACCAATATTTGCGTCTAGAGCCTTTGCATTGTGGGCTATCTGAAAACGGCTGTGGCGCTGAAGTTGCCTGTGAATGTGGAGTTGGTGGCATGTGAAACCCGCATGTGGAGCATTCGTTTGTGTGGGATGTTCTACCAGGTTCATTCCTAGATAATGCACTCAAAGGGCACTAAGCATAGAGTGTGAAAACTGAGTTTCCTTGAGAGCTGCTTGGAAGCCTGATGGTGTGTGAAGTTAGTGAGCCAAATGGAGTTGTTCTCCCACAAGAACCACTCGGCTGATCCTTCTTCAATATGCCCTTCACCAACATGCAGTGTTTCCTTGATTGAATTAGCTCTCACACCAATATTTGCGTCTAGAGCCTTTGCATTGAGGGCTATCTGAAAACAGCTGTGGCGCTGAAGTTGCCTGGGTCAATGTGGAGTTGGTGGCATGTGAAACCCGCATGTGGAGCATTCGTTTGTGTGGGATGTTCTACCAGTTCATTCCTAGATAATGCACTCAAAGGGCACTAAGCATAGAGTGTGAAAACTGAGTTTCCTTGAGAGCTGCTTGGAAGCCTGATGGTGTGTGAAGTTAGTGAGCCAAATGGAGTTGTTCTCCCACAAGAACCACTCGGCTGATCCTTCTTCAATATGCCCTTCACCAACATGCAGTGTTTCCTTGATTGAATTAGCTCTCACACAAATATTTGCGTATAGAGCCTTGGCATTGAGGGCTATCTGAAAACGGCTGTGGCGCTGAAGTTGCCTGTGAATGTGGAGTTGGTGGCATGTGAAACCCGCATGTGGAGCATTCGTTTGTGTGGGATGCTCACCAAGCTTCATTTCAGTCCTAGGTACTCAAAGGGCACTAAGCATAGAGTGTGAAAACTGAGTTTCCTTGAGAGCTGCTTGGAAGCCTGATGGTGTGTGAAGTTAGTGAGCCAAATGGAGTTGTTCTCCCACAAGAACCACTCGGCTGATCCTTCTTCAATATGCCCTTCACCAACATGCAGTGTTTCCTTGATTGAATTAGCTCTCACAATAATATTTTCGTCTAGAGCCTTGGCATTGAGGGCTATCTGAAAACGGCTGTGGCGCTGAAGTTGCCTGTGAATGTGGAGTTGGTGGCATGTGAAACCCGCATGTGGAGCATTCGGTTGTGTGGGATGCTCACCAAGCTTCATTTCAGTCCTAGGTACTCAAAGGGCACTAAGCATAAGAGTGTGAAAACTGAGTTTCCTTGAGAGCTGCTTGGAAGCCTGATGGTGTGTGAAGTTAGTGAGCCAAATGGAGTTGTTCTCCCACAAGAACCACTCGGCTGATCCTTCTTCAATATGCCCTTCACCAACATGCAGTGTTTCCTTGATTGAATTAGCTCTCACACCAATATTTGCGTCTAGAGCCTTTGCATTGAGGGCTATCTGAAAACGGCTGTGGCGCTGAAGTTGCCTGTGAATGTGGAGTTGGTGGCATGTGAAACCCGCATGTGGAGCATTCGTTTGTGTGGGATGCTCACCAAGCTTCATTTCAGTCCTAGGTACTCAAAGGGCACTAAGCATAGAGTGTGAAAACTGAGTTTCCTTGAGAGCTGCTTGGAAGCCTGATGGTGTGTGAAGTTAGTGAGCCAAATGGAGTTGTTCTCCCACAAGAACCACTCGGCTGATCCTTCTTCAATATGCCCTTCACCAACATGCAGTGTTTCCTTGATTGAATTAGCTCTCACACCAATATTTGCGTCTAGAGCCTTTGCATTGAGGGCTATCTGAAAACGGCTGTGGTGCTGAAGTTGCCTGTGAATGTGGAGTTGGTGGCATGTGAAACCCGCATGTGGAGCATTCGTTTGTGTGGGATGTTCTACCAGGTTCATTCCTAGATAATGCACTCAAAGGGCACTAAGCATAGAGTGTGAAAACTGAGTTTCCTTGAGAGCTGCTTGGAAGCCTGATGGTGTGTGAAGTTAGTGAGCCAAATGGAGTTGTTCTCCCACAAGAACCACTCGGCTGATCCTTCTTCAATATGCCCTTCACCAACATGCAGTGTTTCCTTGATTGAATTTGCTCTCACACTAATATTTTCGTCTAGAACCTTGGCATTGAGGGCTATCTGAAAACGGCTGTGGCGCTGAAGTTGCCTGTGAATGTGGAGTTGGTGGCATGTGAAACCCGCATGTGGAGCATTCGTTTGTGTGGGATGCTCACCAAGCTTCATTTCAGTCCTAGGTACTCAAAGGGCACTAAGCATAGAGTGTGAAAACTGAGTTTCCTTGAGAGCTGCTTGGAAGCCTGATGGTGTGTGAAGTTAGTGAGCCAAATGGAGTTGTTCTCCCACAAGAACCACTCGGCTGATCCTTCTTCAATATGCCGTTCACCAACATGCAGTGTTTCCTTGATTGAATTAGCTCTCACACCAATATTTGCGTCTAGAGCCTTGGCATTGAGGGCTATCTGAAAACGGCTGTGGCGCTGAAGTTGCCTGTGAATGTGGAGTTGGTGGCATGTGAAACCCGCATGTGGAGCATTCGTTTGTGTGGGATGCTCACCAAGCTTCATTTCAGTCCTAGGTACTCAAAGGGCACTAAGCATAGAGTGTGAAAACTGAGTTTCCTTGAGAGCTGCTTGGAAGCCTGATGGTGTGTGAAGTTAGTGAGCCAAATGGAGTTGTTCTCCCACAAGAACCACTCGGCTGATCCTTCTTCAATATGCCCTTCACCAACATGCAGTGTTTCCTTGATTGAATTAGCTCTCACACCAATATTTGCGTCTAGAGCCTTGGCATTGAGGGCTATCTGAAAACAGCTGTGGCGCTGAAGTTGCCTGTGAATGTGGAGTTGGTGGCATGTGAAACCCGCATGTGGAGCATTCGTTTGTGTGGGATGTTCTACCAGGTTCATTCCTAGATAATGCACTCAAAGGGCACTTAGCATAGAGTGTGAAAACTGAGTTTCCTTGAGAGCTGCTTGGAAGCCTGATGGTGTGTGAAGTTAGTGAGCCAAATGGAGTTGTTCTCCCACAAGAACCACTCGGCTGATCCTTCTTCAATATGCCCTTCACCAACATGCAGTGTTTCCTTGATTGAATTAGCTCTCACACCAATATTTGCGTCTAGAGCCTTTGCATTGAGGGCTATCTGAAAACGGCTGTGGCGCTGAAGTTGCCTGTGAATGTGGAGTTGGTGGCATGTGAAACCCGCATGTGGAGCATTCGTTTGTGTGGGATGCTCACAAGGTTCATTTCAGTCCTAGGCACTCAAAGGGCACTAAGCATAGAGTGTGAAAACTGAGTTTCCTTGAGAGCTGCTTGGAAGCCTGATGGTGTGTGAAGTTAGTGAGCCAAATGGAGTTGTTCTCCCACAAGAACCACTCGGCTGATCCTTCTTCAATATGCCCTTCACCAACATGCAGTGTTTCCTTGATTGAATTAGCTCTCACACCAATATTTGCGTCTAGAGCCTTGGCATTGAGGGCTATCTGAAAACGGCTGTGGCGCTGAAGTTGCCTGTGAATGTGGAGTTGGTGGCATGTGAAACCCGCATGTGGAGCATTCGTTTGTGTGGGATGCTCACCAAGCTTCATTTCAGTCCTAGGTACTCAAAGGGCACTAAGCATAGAGTGTGAAAACTGAGTTTCCTTGAGAGCTGCTTGGAAGCCTGATGGTGTGTGAAGTTAGTGAGCCAAATGGAGTTGTTCTCCCACAAGAACCACTCGGCTGATCCTTCTTCAATATGCCCTTCACCAACATGCAGTGTTTCCTTGATTGAATTAGCTCTCACACCAATATTTGCGTCTAGAGCCTTTGCATTGAGGGCTATCTGAAAACAGCTGTGGCGCTGAAGTTGCCTGTCAATGTGGAGTTGGTGGCATGTGAAACCCGCATGTGGAGCATTCATTTGTGTGGGATGCTCACCAAGCTTCATGTCAGTCCTAGGTACTCAAAGGGCACTAAGCATAGAGTGTGAAAACTGAGTTTCCTTGAGAGCTGCTTGGAAGCCTGATGGTGTGTGAAGTTAGTGAGCCAAATGGAGTTGTTCTCCCACAAGAACCACTCGGATGATCCTTCTTCAATATGCCCTTCACCAACATGCAGTGTTTCCTTGATTGAATTAGCTCTCACACCAATATTTGCGTCTAGAGCCTTTGCATTGAGGGCTATCTGAAAACAGCTGTGGCGCTGAAGTTGCCTGTGAATGTGGAGTTGGTGGCATGTGAAACCCGCATGTGGAGCATTCGTTTGTGTGGGATGCTCACCAAGCTTCATTTCAGTCCTAAGTACTCAAAGGGCACTAAGCATAGAGTGTGAAACCTGAGTTTCCTTGAGAGCTGCTTGGAAGCCTGATGGTGTGTGAAGTTAGTGAGCCAAATGGAGTTGTTCTCCCACAAGAACCACTCGGCTGATCCTTCTTCAATATGCCCTTCACCAACATGCAGTGTTTCCTTGATTGAATTAGCTCTCACACCAATATTTGCGTCTAGAGCCTTTGCATTGAGGGCTATCTGAAAACAGCTGTGGCGCTGAAGTTGCCTGTGAATGTGGAGTTGGTGGCATGTGAAACCCGCATGTGGAGCATTCGTTTGTGTGGGATGTTCTACCAGGTTCATTCCTAGATAATGCACTCAAAGGACACTAAGCATAGAGTGTGAAAACTGAGTTTCCTTGAGAGCTGCTTGGAAGCCTGATGGTGTGTGAAGTTAGTGAGCCAAATGGAGTTGTTCTCCCACAAGAACCACTCGGCTGATCCTTCTTCAATATGCCCTTCACCAACATGCAGTGTTTCCTTGATTGAATTAGCTCTCACACCAATATTTGCGTCTAGAGCCTTTGCATTGAGGGCTATCTGAAAACAGCTGTGGCGCTGAAGTTGCCTGTGAATGTGGAGTTGGTGGCATGTGAAACCCGCATGTGGAGCATTCGTTTGTGTGGGATGTTCTACCAGGTTCATTCCTAGATAATGCACTCAAAGGGCACTAAGCATAGAGTGTGAAAACTGAGTTTCCTTGAGAGCTGCTTGGAAGCCTGATGGTGTGTGAAGTTAGTGAGCCAAATGGAGTTGTTCTCCCACAAGAACCACTCGGCTGATCCTTCTTCAATATGCCCTTCACCAACATGCAGTGTTTCCTTGATTGAATTAGCTCTCACAATAATATTTTCGTCTAGAGCCTTGGCATTGAGGGCTATCTGAAAACGGCTGTGGCGCTGAAGTTGCCTGTGAATGTGGAGTTGGTGGCATGTGAAACCCGCATGTGGAGCATTCTTTGTGTGGGATGCTCACCAAGCTTCATTTCAGTCCTAGGTACTCAAAGGGCACTAAGCATAGAGTGTGAAAACTGAGTTTCCTTGAGAGCTGCTTGGAAGCCTGATGGTGTGTGAAGTTAGTGAGCCAAATGGAGTTGTTCTCCCACAAGAACCACTCGGCTGATCCTTCTTCAATATGCCCTTCACCAACATGCAGTGTTTCCTTGATTGAATTAGCTCTCACACCAATATTTGCGTCTAGAGCCTTGGCATTGAGGGCTATCTGAAAACGGCTGTGGCGCTGAAGTTGCCTGTGAATGTGGAGTTGGTGGCATGTGAAACCCGCATGTGGAGCATTCGTTTGTGTGGGATGCTCACCAAGCTTCATTTCAGTCCTAGGTACTCAAAGGGCACTAAGCATAGAGTGTGAAAACTGAGTTTCCTTGAGAGCTGCTTGGAAGCCTGATGGTGTGTGAAGTTAGTGAGCCAAATGGAGTTGTTCTCCCACAAGAACCACTCGGCTGATCCTTCTTCAATATGCCCTTCACCAACATGCAGTGTTTCCTTGATTGAATTAGCTCTCACACCAATATTTGCGTCTAGAGCCTTGGCATTGAGGGCTATCTGAAAACAGCTGTGGCGCTGAAGTTGCCTGTGAATGTGGAGTTGGTGGCATGTGAAACCCGCATGTGGAGCATTCGTTTGTGTGGGATGTTCTACCAGGATCATTCCTAGATAATGCACTCAAAGGGCACTAAGCATAGAGTGTGAAAACTGAGTTTCCTTGAGAGCTGCTTGGAAGCCTGATGGTGTGTGAAGTTAGTGAGCCAAATGGAGTTGTTCTCCCACAAGAACCACTCGGCTGATCCTTCTTCAATATGCCCTTCACCAACATGCAGTGTTTCCTTGATTGAATTAGCTCTCACACCAATATTTGCGTCTAGAGCCTTTGCATTGAGGGCTATCTGAAAACGGCTGTGGCGCTGAAGTTGCCTGTGAATGTGGAGTTGGTGGCATGTGAAACCCGCATGTGGAGCATTCGTTTGTGTGGGATGCTCACTAAGGTTCATTTCAGTCCTAGGCACTCAAAGGGCACTAAGCATAGAGTGTGAAAACTGAGTTTCCTTGAGAGCTGCTTGGAAGCCTGATGGTGTGTGAAGTTAGTGAGCCAAATGGAGTTGTTCTCCCACAAGAACCACTCGGCTGATCCTTCTTCAATATGCCCTTCACCAACATGCAGTGTTTCCTTGATTGAATTAGCTCTCACACCAATATTTGCGTCTAGAGCCTTGGCATTGAGGGCTATCTGAAAACGGCTGTGGCGCTGAAGTTGCCTGTGAATGTGGAGTTGGTGGCATGTGAAACCCGCATGTGGAGCATTCGTTTGTGTGGGATGCTCACCAAGCTTCATTTCAGTCCTAGGTACTCAAAGGGCACTAAGCATAGAGTGTGAAAACTGAGTTTCCTTGAGAGCTGCTTGGAAGCCTGATGGTGTGTGAAGTTAGTGAGCCAAATGGAGTTGTTCTCCCACAAGAACCACTCGGCTGATCCTTCTTCAATATGCCCTTCACCAACATGCAGTGTTTCCTTGATTGAATTAGCTCTCACACCAATATTTGCGTCTAGAGCCTTTGCATTGAGGGCTATCTGAAAACAGCTGTGGCGCTGAAGTTGCCTGTGAATGTGGAGTTGGTGGCATGTGAAACCCGCATGTGGAGCATTCATTTGTGTGGGATGCTCACCAAGCTTCATTTCAGTCCTAGGTACTCAAAGGGCACTAAGCATAGAGTGTGAAAACTGAGTTTCCTTGAGAGCTGCTTGGAAGCCTGATGGTGTGTGAAGTTAGTGAGCCAAATGGAGTTGTTCTCCCACAAGAACCACTCGGCTGATCCTTCTTCAATATGCCCTTCACCAACATGCAGTGTTTCCTTGATTGAATTAGCTCTCACACCAATATTTGCGTCTAGAGCCTTTGCATTGAGGGCTATCTGAAAACAGCTGTGGCGCTGAAGTTGCCTGTGAATGTGGAGTTGGTGGCATGTGAAACCCGCATGTGGAGCATTCGTTTGTGTGGGATGTTCTACCAGGTTCATTCCTAGATAATGCACTCAAAGGGCACTAAGCATAGAGTGTGAAAACTGAGTTTCCTTGAGAGCTGCTTGGAAGCCTGATGGTGTGTGAAGTTAGTGAGCCAAATGGAGTTGTTCTCCCACAAGAACCACTCGGCTGATCCTTCTTCAATATGCCCTTCACCAACATGCAGTGTTTCCTTGATTGAATTAGCTCTCACACCAATATTTGCGTCTAGAGCCTTGGCATTGAGGGCTATCTGAAAACGGCTGTGGCGCTGAAGTTGCCTGTGAATGTGGAGTTGGTGGCATGTGAAACCCGCATGTGGAGCATTCGTTTGTGTGGGATGCTCACCAAGCTTCATTTCAGTCCTAGGTACTCAAAGGGCACTAAGCATAGAGTGTGAAAACTGAGTTTCCTTGAGAGCTGCTTGGAAGCCTGATGGTGTGTGAAGTTAGTGAGCCAAATGGAGTTGTTCTCCCACAAGAACCACTCGGCTGATCCTTCTTCAATATGCCCTTCACCAACATGCAGTGTTTCCTTGATTGAATTAGCTCTCACACCAATATTTGCGTCTAGAGCCTTGGCATTGAGGGCTATCTGAAAACGGCTGTGGCGCTGAAGTTGCCTGTGAATGTGGAGTTGGTGGCATGTGAAACCCGCATGTGGAGCATTCGTTTGTGTGGGATGCTCACCAAGCTTCATTCAGTCCTAGGTACTCAAAGGGCACTAAGCATAGAGTGTGAAAACTGAGTTTCCTTGAGAGCTGCTTGGAAGCCTGATGGTGTGTGAAGTTAGTGAGCCAAATGGAGTTGTTCTCCCACAAGAACCACTCGGCTGATCCTTCTTCAATATGCCCTTCACCAACATGCAGTGTTTCCTTGATTGAATTAGCTCTCACACCAATATTTGCGTCTAGAGCCTTGGCATTGAGGGCTATCTGAAAACAGCTGTGGCGCTGAAGTTGCCTGTGAATGTGGAGTTGGTGGCATGTGAAACCCGCATGTGGAGCATTCGTTTGTGTGGGATGTTCTACCAGGTTCATTCCTAGATAATGCACTCAAAGGGCACTAAGCATAGAGTGTGAAAACTGAGTTTCCTTGAGAGCTGCTTGGAAGCCTGATGGTGTGTGAAGTTAGTGAGCCAAATGGAGTTGTTCTCCCACAAGAACCACTCGGCTGATCCTTCTTCAATATGCCCTTCACCAACATGCAGTGTTTCCTTGATTGAATTAGCTCTCACACCAATATTTGCGTCTAGAGCCTTTGCATTGAGGGCTATCTGAAAACGGCTGTGGCGCTGAAGTTGCCTGTGAATGTGGAGTTGGTGGCATGTGAAACCCGCATGTGGAGCATTCGTTTGTGTGGGATGCTCACTAAGGTTCATTTCAGTCCTAGGCACTCAAAGGGCACTAAGCATAGAGTGTGAAAACTGAGTTTCCTTGAGAGCTGCTTGGAAGCCTGATGGTGTGTGAAGTTAGTGAGCCAAATGGAGTTGTTCTCCACAAGAACCACTCGGCTGATCCTTCTTCAATATGCCCTTCACCAACATGCAGTGTTTCCTTGATTGAATTAGCTCTCACACCAATATTTGCGTCTAGAGCCTTTGCATTGAGGGCTATCTGAAAACGGCTGTGGCGCTGAAGTTGCCTGTGAATGTGGAGTTGGTGGCATGTGAAACCCGCATGTGGAGCATTCGTTTGTGTGGGATGCTCACCAAGCTTCATTTCAGTCCTAGGTACTCAAAGGGCACTAAGCATAGAGTGTGAAAACTGAGTTTCCTTGAGAGCTGCTTGGAAGCCTGATGGTGTGTGAAGTTAGTGAGCCAAATGGAGTTGTTCTCCCACAAGAACCACTCGGCTGATCCTTCTTCAATATGCCCTTCACCAACATGCAGTGTTTCCTTGATTGAATTAGCTCTCACACCAATATTTGCGTCTAGAGCCTTTGCATTGAGGGCTATCTGAAAACAGCTGTGGCGCTGAAGTTGCCTGTGAATGTGGAGTTGGTGGCATGTGAAACCCGCATGTGGAGCATTCGTTTGTGTGGGATGCTCACCAAGCTTCATTTCAGTCCTAAGTACTCAAAGGGCACTAAGCATAGAGTGTGAAACCTGAGTTTCCTTGAGAGCTGCTTGGAAGCCTGATGGTGTGTGAAGTTAGTGAGCCAAATGGAGTTGTTCTCCCACAAGAACCACTCGGATGATCCTTCTTCAATATGCCCTTCACCAACATGCAGTGTTTCCTTGATTGAATTAGCTCTCACACCAATATTTGCGTCTAGAGCCTTTGCATTGAGGGCTATCTGAAAACAGCTGTGGCGCTGAAGTTGCCTGTGAATGTGGAGTTGGTGGCATGTGAAACCCGCATGTGGAGCATTCGTTTGTGTGGGATGCTCTATCAGGTTCATTTCAGTCCTAAGTACTCAAAGGGCACTAAGCATAGAGTGTGAAACCTGAGTTTCCTTGAGAGCTGCTTGGAAGCCTGATGGTGTGTGAAGTTAGTGAGCCAAATGGAGTTGTTCTCCCACAAGAACCACTCGGATGATCCTTCTTCAATATGCCCTTCACCAACATGCAGTGTTTCCTTGATTGAATTAGCTCTCACACCAATATTTGCGTCTAGAGCCTTTGCATTGAGGGCTATCTGAAAACAGCTGTGGCGCTGAAGTTGCCTGTGAATGTGGAGTTGGTGGCATGTGAAACCCGCATGTGGAGCATTCGTTTGTGTGGGATGCTCACCAAGCTTCATTTCAGTCCTAGGTACTCAAAGGGCACTAAGCATAGAGTGTGAAAACTGAGTTTCCTTGAGAGCTGCTTGGAAGCCTGATGGTGTGTGAAGTTAGTGAGCCAAATGGAGTTGTTCTCCCACAAGAACCACTCGGCTGATCCTTCTTCAATATGCCCTTCACCAACATGCAGTGTTTCCTTGATTGAATTAGCTCTCACACCAATATTTGCGTCTAGAGCCTTTGCATTGAGGGCTATCTGAAAACAGCTGTGGCGCTGAAGTTGCCTGTGAATGTGGAGTTGGTGGCATGTGAAACCCGCATGTGGAGCATTCGTTTGTGTGGGATGCTCACCAAGCTTCATTTCAGTCCTAAGTACTCAAAGGGCACTAAGCATAGAGTGTGAAACCTGAGTTTCCTTGAGAGCTGCTTGGAAGCCTGATGGTGTGTGAAGTTAGTGAGCCAAATGGAGTTGTTCTCCCACAAGAACCACTCGGCTGATCCTTCTTCAATATGCCCTTCACCAACATGCAGTGTTTCCTTGATTGAATTAGCTCTCACACCAATATTTGCGTCTAGAGCCTTTGCATTGAGGGCTATCTGAAAACAGCTGTGGCGCTGAAGTTGCCTGTGAATGTGGAGTTGGTGGCATGTGAAACCCGCATGTGGAGCATTCGTTTGTGTGGGATGTTCTACCAGGTTCATTCCTAGATAATGCACTCAAAGGGCACTAAGCATAGAGTGTGAAACTGAGTTTCCTTGAGAGCTGCTTGGAAGCCTGATGGTGTGTGAAGTTAGTGAGCCAAATGGAGTTGTTCTCCCACAAGAACCACTCGGATGATCCTTCTTCAATATGCCCTTCACCAACATGCAGTGTTTCCTTGATTGAATTAGCTCTCACACCAATATTTGCGTCTAGAGCCTTTGCATTGAGGGCTATCTGAAAACAGCTGTGGCGCTGAAGTTGCCTGTGAATGTGGAGTTGGTGGCATGTGAAACCCGCATGTGGAGCATTCGTTGTGTGGGATGCTCACCAAGCTTCATTTCACTCCTAAGTACTCAAAGGGCACTAAGCATAGAGTGTGAAACCTGAGTTTCCTTGAGAGCTGCTTGGAAGCCTGATGGTGTGTGAAGTTAGTGAGCCAAATGGAGTTGTTCTCCCACAAGAACCACTCGGCTGATCCTTCTTCAATATGCCCTTCACCAACATGCAGTGTTTCCTTGATTGAATTAGCTCTCACACCAATATTTGCGTCTAGAGCCTTTGCATTGAGGGCTATCTGAAAACAGCTGTGGCGCTGAAGTTGCCTGTGAATGTGGAGTTGGTGGCATGTGAAACCCGCATGTGGAGCATTCGTTTGTGTGGGATGTTCTACCAGGCTTCATTCCTAGATAATGCACTCAAAGGACACTAAGCATAGAGTGTGAAAACTGAGTTTCCTTGAGAGCTGCTTGGAAGCCTGATGGTGTGTGAAGTTAGTGAGCCAAATGGAGTTGTTCTCCCACAAGAACCACTCGGCTGATCCTTCTTCAATATGCCCTTCACCAACATGCAGTGTTTCCTTGATTGAATTAGCTCTCACACCAATATTTGCGTCTAGAGCCTTTGCATTGAGGGCTATCTGAAAACAGCTGTGGCGCTGAAGTTGCCTGTGTGAAATGTGGAGTTGGTGGCATGTGAAACCCGCATGTGGAGCATTCATTTGTGTGGGATGCTCACCAAGCTTCATTTCAGTCCTAGGTACTCAAAGGGCACTAAGCATAGAGTGTGAAATCTGAGTTTCCTTGAGAGCTGCTTGGAAGCCTGATGGTGTGTGAAGTTAGTGAGCCAAATGGAGTTGTTCTCCCACAAGAACCACTCGGCTGATCCTTCTTCAATATGCCCTTCACCAACATGCAGTGTTTCCTTGATTGAATTAGCTCTCACACCAATATTTGCGTCTAGAGCCTTTGCATTGAGGGCTATCTGAAAACAGCTGTGGCGCTGAAGTTGCCTGTGAATGTGGAGTTGGTGGCATGTGAAACCCGCATGTGGAGCATTCATTTGTGTGGGATGCTCACCAAGCTTCATTTCAGTCCTAGGTACTCAAAGGGCACTAAGCATAGAGTGTGAAAACTGAGTTTCCTTGAGAGCTGCTTGGAAGCCTGATGGTGTGTGAAGTTAGTGAGCCAAATGGAGTTGTTCTCCCACAAGAACCACTCGGCTGATCCTTCTTCAATATGCCCTTCACCAACATGCAGTGTTTCCTTGATTGAATTAGCTCTCACACCAATATTTGCGTCTAGAGCCTTGGCATTGAGGGCTATCTGAAAACGGCTGTGGCGCTGAAGTTGCCTGTCAATGTGGAGTTGGTGGCATGTGAAACCCGCATGTGGAGCATTCGTTTTTGTGGGATGCTCACCAAGCTTCATTTCAGTCCTAGGTACTCAAAGGGCACTAAGCATAGAGTGTGAAAACTGAGTTTCCTTGAGAGCTGCTTGGAAGCCTGATGGTGTGTGAAGTTAGTGAGCCAAATGGAGTTGTTCTCCCACAAGAACCACTCGGCTGATCCTTCTTCAATATGCCCTTCACCAACATGCAGTGTTTCCTTGATTGAATTAGCTCTCACACCAATATTTGCGTCTAGAGCCTTTGCATTGAGGGCTATCTGAAAACAGCTGTGGCGCTGAAGTTGCCTGTGAATGTGGAGTTGGTGGCATGTGAAACCCGCATGTGGAGCATTCGTTTGTGTGGGATGCTCACCAAGCTTCATTTCAGTCCTAAGTACTCAAAGGGCACTAAGCATAGAGTGTGAAACCTGAGTTTCCTTGAGAGCTGCTTGGAAGCCTGATGGTGTGTGAAGTTAGTGAGCCAAATGGAGTTGTTCTCCCACAAGAACCACTCGGCTGATCCTTCTTCAATATGCCCTTCACCAACATGCAGTGTTTCCTTGATTGAATTAGCTCTCACACCAATATTTGCGTCTAGAGCCTTTGCATTGAGGGCTATCTGAAAACAGCTGTGGCGCTGAAGTTGCCTGTGAATGTGGAGTTGGTGGCATGTGAAACCCGCATGTGGAGCATTCGTTTGTGTGGGATGCTCACTAAGGTTCATTTCAGTCCTAGGCACTCAAAGGGCACTAAGCATAGAGTGTGAAAACTGAGTTTCCTTGAGAGCTGCTTGGAAGCCTGATGGTGTGTGAAGTTAGTGAGCCAAATGAGTTGTTCTCCCACAAGAACCACTCGGCTGATCCTTCTTCAATATGCCCTTCACCAACATGCAGTGTTTCCTTGATTGAATTAGCTCTCACACCAATATTTGCGTCTAGAGCCTTTGCATTGAGGGCTATCTGAAAACGGCTGTGGCGCTGAAGTTGCCTGTGAATGTGGAGTTGGTGGCATGTGAAACCCGCATGTGGAGCATTCGTTTGTGTGGGATGCTCTACCAGGCTTCATTCCTCGATAATGCACTCAAAGGGCACTAAGCATAGAGTGTGAAAACTGAGTTTCCTTGAGAGCTGCTTGGAAGCCTGATGGTGTGTGAAGTTAGTGAGCCAAATGGAGTTGTTCTCCCACAAGAACCACTCGGCTGATCCTTCTTCAATATGCCCTTCACCAACATGCAGTGTTTCCTTGATTGAATTAGCTCTCACACCAATATTTGCGTCTAGAGCCTTTGCATTGAGGGCTATCTGAAAACAGCTGTGGCGCTGAAGTTGCCTGTGAATGTGGAGTTGGTGGCATGTGAAACCCGCATGTGGAGCATTCGTTTGTGTGGGATGCTCACCAAGCTTCATTTCAGTCCTAAGTACTCAAAGGGCACTAAGCATAGAGTGTGAAACCTGAGTTTCCTTGAGAGCTGCTTGGAAGCCTGATGGTGTGTGAAGTTAGTGAGCCAAATGGAGTTGTTCTCCCACAAGAACCACTCGGCTGATCCTTCTTCAATATGCCCTTCACCAACATGCAGTGTTTCCTTGATTGAATTAGCTCTCACACCAATATTTGCGTCTAGAGCCTTGGCATTGAGGGCTATCTGAAAACAGCTGTGGCGCTGAAGTTGCCTGTGAATGTGGAGTTGGTGGCATGTGAAACCCGCATGTGGAGCATTCGTTTGTGTGGGATGCTCACTAAGGTTCATTTCAGTCCTAGGCACTCAAAGGGCACTAAGCATAGAGTGTGAAAACTGAGTTTCCTTGAGAGCTGCTTGGAAGCCTGATGGTGTGTGAAGTTAGTGAGCCAAATGGAGTTGTTCTCCCACAAGAACCACTCGGCTGATCCTTCTTCAATATGCCCTTCACCAACATGCAGTGTTTCCTTGATTGAATTAGCTCTCACACCAATATTTGCGTCTAGAGCCTTTGCATTGAGGGCTATCTGAAAACGGCTGTGGCGCTGAAGTTGCCTGTGAATGTGGAGTTGGTGGCATGTGAAACCCGCATGTGGAGCATTCGTTTGTGTGGGATGCTCACCAAGCTTCATTCAGTCCTAGGCACTCAAAGGGCACTAAGCATAGAGTGTGAAAACTGAGTTTCCTTGAGAGCTGCTTGA